>NW_027210835.1:280000-290000 GCF_029030835.1 Brachyistius frenatus | reverse complement strand
CATCTGTTTACACATTACTGGGGGGAGTGGGAACGTTTCCATGACAACAAACAACAACACAACAAAAAGACGAGTCTCAGATTTATGAAACGTTTGAAGTTCATGTTTAATTTGCTGAGAAACATTTCCTCTGTCTGTCCGTCACACCTCTCAGTGACATCATCAGCTGTGACCTCATCAGCTGTGACCTCATCAGCTGTGACATCATCAGTCTCTTAAAGCTCCGCAGGTGACCGCAGATGCGGCTGTGAGCGAGTTCAGTTCAGCGTTGTGTTCAGGTGGCGTCGGGCGTCCGAACGCCGTCGTCGTCCTCCGGCTGCTCGTCGACGGCGACAACCGTCTCTTCCTGTTTGTACGTCAGCGCGGACGCCACGTCGTCATCGAACAGGATGGGCGGGACTTCGTCCTCGGGTGGCGTCCCCACAGCGTGCATGCGCTTCCTGTGCTGCTGCAGGTTGCCACGGCGGTTGAAGCGGGCGGAGCAGAGGTCGCAGCCGAAGGGCCGCTCCCCCGTGTGGATGATGACGTGGCGCGCCAGCTGCGAGCGGCACTTCTTGTCCTTCCCGCAGATGTGACAGACGAAGGTCTGCGGCGGCCGCGCTCCGTCGGCGTGGACGACCTGCCGGTGTCTCTTCAGGTGGCTGAGGCGCCGGAAGCTGCGGCTGCAGAAGTCGCAGGCGAAGGGGCGGAGCTCGCTGTGGACCAGAGAGTGGCTCGCCAGCAGAGAGCGGAAGCGGAACACTTTGCTGCAGATGGAGCAGGGGAACTCTTTCCCCGTCGCGCAGCTCTTCCTGCGGGCGGCGTGCGGTGCGGCGCCGGCTCGGACCTTCAGGTGGACGCGGACGTGGTGCTGCTTCAGGCAGGCGGCGCGCCGAAAGCCGCGCAGACACACGGCGCAGCGGTGCGGCTTGTCGCCCGTGTGGATGCGGCCGTGAGCGGCGAGCAGCGCTTCGGACTTCAGACGCTTCCCGCAGACGCCGCAGGAGAACGGCGCGTCGGGCGGCCGGTTCTCCTCGCCGTCGGCCCGCTTGGCGTGGACCAGCGCCTTGTGGCGCTTCAGCTGGTACTGCCTTCCGAACTTGCGTCCGCAGATGTCGCAGAGGTGCGGCCGCTCCCCCGTGTGGATCTGGTAGTGGACGGCCAGCTGCGACCGGCACTTGAACTCTTTGCCGCAGAAGTCGCAGAGCAGCGAGCTGGGCCGCGGCGGGTCGGCGGCGCCGTCGGCGTGGACCGACCTCCTGTGGTGCTCCAGGTCGTTGGTCCTCATGTAGGCTTTGGGACAAAGGTCGCAGCGGTGCGGTTTCACCCCCGAATGAATGACCTCGTGAGTCTTCAGCCGTGACCTGCAGCTAAACGTCTTCCCGCAGACGGCGCAGAGCCACGCCGCGAGCGGCCGCTGCTTCCGCAGCTTGGCGACGCCGTCGGGATGCAGCCGGCTCAGGTGGTGCCTCAGGTTGTCGCGGCGGTTGAAGCGCAGCTCGCACAGGTGGCAGCCGAACGGCTTCTTCCCCGTGTGGATGAAGGAGTGACGCGCCAGACTCGACTTGTTCTTCATCACTTTGCCGCACACGTCGCACACGGTGCTGTCGGGCTCCAGCTTCACCACACGCAGCCGAGCATGCTGGGAGTCGGAGTCCAGCTGGACGTCCCCGAGAGCCGACGGACACTCAGCATCTGGGGAATCAGTTAATAATGAGTTAATAATGTGTTAATAATGAGTCAATAATGTGTTAATAATGAGTTAAAATGAGTTAATAATATGTTAATAGTGAGTCAATAATGTGTTAGTAATGAGTTAAAATGAGTTAATATGTTAATAGTGAGTCAATAATGTGTTAGTAATGAGTTAAAATGAGTTAATATGTTAATAGTGAGTCAATAATGTGTTAGTAATGAGTCAATAATGAGATAATAATGTGTTAATAATGAGTCAAAAATGTGTTAATAATGAGTCAATAATGTGTTAATAATGAGTTAATAATGAGTCAATAATGTGTTAATAATGAGTCAATAATGTGTTAATAATGAGCCAATAATGTGTTAATAATGAGTCAATAATGTGTTAATAATGAGTCAATAATGTGTTAATAATGAGTCAATAATGAGTCAATAATGTGTTAATAATGAGTCAATAATGTGTTAATAATGAGTCAATAATGTGTTAATAATGAGTCAATAATGTGTTAATAATGAGTCAATAATGTGTTAATAATGAGCCAATAATGTGTTAATAATGAGCCAATAATGTGTTAATAATGAGTCAAAAATGTGTTAATAATGAGTCAATAATGAGTCAATAATGAGTCAATAATGAGTCAATAATGTGTTAATAATGTCAATAATGTGTTAATAATGAGTCAATAATGTGTTAATAATGAATAATGAGTCAATAATGTGTTAATAATGAGTCAATAATGTGTTAATAATGAGTCAATAATGTGTTAATAATGAGTCAATAATGTGTTAATAATGAGTCAATAATGAGTTAATAATGAGTCAATAATGAGTTAATAATGAGTCAATAATGAGTTGCAAATGAGTTAATAATGAGTCAATAATGTGATAATAATGAGTCAATAATATGTTAATAATGAGTCAATAATGAGTTAATAATGAGTCAATAATGTGTTAATAATGAGTCAATAATGTGTTAATAATGTGTTAATAATGAGTCAATAATGTGTCAATAATGAGTTAATAATTAGTCAATAATGTGTTAATAATGAGTTACAAATGAGTTAATAATGAGTCAATAATGTGATAATAATGAGTCAATAATGCGTTAATAATGAGTCAATAATGTGTTAATAATGAGTCAATAACGAGTTACAAATGAGTTAATAATGAATCAATAATGAGTTAATAATGAGTTAATAATGTGATTAATAATGAGTCAATAATGAGTCACTAATGAGTTAATAATGTGTTAATAATGAGTCAATAATGTGTTAATAATGTGTTAATAATGAGTCAATAATGTGTCAATAATGAGTTAATAATTAGTCAATAATGTGTTAATAATGAGTTACAAATGAGTTAATAATGAGTCAATAATGTGATAATAATGAGTCAATAATGAGTCAATAATGTGTTAATAATGAGTCAATAACGAGTTACAAATGAGTTAATAATGAATCAATAATGAGTTAATAATGAGTTAATAATGTGATTATAATAATGAGTCAATAATGAGTCACTAATGAGTTAATAATGTGTTAATAATGAGTCAATAATGTGTCAATAATGAGTCAATAATGTGTTAATAATGAGTTAATAATGGGTCAATAATGTTAATAATGAGTCAATAATGTGTTAATAATGAGTCAATAATGAGTTAATAATGAGTCAATAATGTGTTAATAATGAGTCAATAATGTGTTAATAATGAGTCAATAATGTGTTAATAATGAGTCAATAATGTGTTAATAATGAGTTACAAATGAGTTAATAATGAGTCAATAATGTGTTAATAATGAGTCAATAATGAGTTAATAATGTGTTAATACTGAGTTAATAATGAGTCAATAACGAGTCAATAATGAGTTAATAATGTGTTAATAATGAGTCAATAATGAGTCAATAATGTGTTAATAATGAGTCAATAATGTGTTAATAATGAGTCAATAATGTGTTAATAATGAGTCAATAATGTGTTAATAATGAGTTAATAATGGGTCAATAATGTTAATAATGAGTCAATAATGAGTTAATAATGAGTCAATAATGTGTTAATAATGTGTTAATAATGAGTCAATAATGTGTCAATAATGTGTTAATAATGAGTCAATAATGTGTTAATAATGAGTCAATAATGTGTTAATAATGAGTCAATAATGTGTTAATAATGAGTCAATAATGTGTTAATAATGAGTTACAAATGAGTTAATAATGAGTCAATAATGTGATAATAATGTGTTAATAATGTGTTAATAATGAGTCAATAATGTGTTAATAATGTGTTAATAATGAGTCAATAACGAGTTAATAACGAGTCAATAATGTGTTAATAATGAGTCAATAATGTGTCAATAATGTGTTAATAATGAGTCAATAATGTGTTAATAATGAGTCAATAATGTGTTAATAATGAGTCAATAATGTGTTAATAATGAGTTACAAATGAGTTAATAATGAGTCAATAATGTGATAATAATGAGTCAATAATGTGTTAATAATGAGTCAATAATGTGTTAATAATGTGTTAATAATGAGTCAATAACGAGTTAATAACGAGTCAATAATGTGTTAATAATGAGTCAATAATGTGTCAATAATGTGTTAATAATGAGTCAATAATGTGTTAATAATGAGTCAATAATGTGTTAATAATGAGTCAATAATGTGTTAATAATGAGTCAATAATGTGTTAATAATGAGTTAATAATGGGTCAATAATGTTAATAATGAGTCAATAATGAGTTACAAATGAGTTAATAATGTGCTAATAATGAGTCAATAATGTGTTAATAATGAGTCAATAATGTGTTAATAATGAGTCAATAATGTGTTAATAATGAGTTAAAAATGTGTTAATGTGTTAATAATGTGTTAATGAGTTAATAATGTGTCAATAATTAGTTAATAATGAGTTAATAATATGTTAATAATATGTTAATAATGTGTTAATAATGAGTCAATAATCAGTTAATAATGATTATTAAAGAACCGTCGGTATAAAAACAGAACAAACCAAAATACAACTCACCTGCTTCAGGTGGAGTCCAGGTGGGATCCCGTGTGTTCTCCTCTTCCTCTTCCTCCACCTCCTCCTCCTCCTGGTGAAGGTCGGTATCAGGGGACTCACGGTGGTGCCGGTGGCGTCGGGGCAGCTTTCGTTTGGCGGTGTTGGAGCTGTGAGGTGGCGGCCTCCTCTGGGTCCTGGACCGGGTCTGAGCGGGCTTCGTGGAGGGTTTGACGGCAGGTCGGATGGTTCTGGTTCTGGTGGTGCAGTGCTGCAGCAGAGCGCCCCCGTCTGGTCCATCAGGTCGGACCGCAAAACACTGCAGCAGCATCGCCGACGGGCCTGCAGACAGAGTCCAGTTAACAGAGCGGCACCAGAACCGGACCGCTACCAGACCCGGTTCTCACCTGAGTGTCTCCAGCTGAGCTGCTGAGTCAGCAGGTCCACCTGGACGCCGGCGTCCCTCCTCTCTGCTGAGTCGCTCTGACAGCCCACCTCCCTCCGCTGCTCCTCCCTCCGCTGCTCCTCAGGACTCTCCCACTGGCAGCCCACCTCCCTCTTCCTCACCTCCTCCTGTCGGTCGCTCAACAGGAGGACGCAGAGCTGCTCTCCTCCAGCAGGGGGCTCCATCAACCTGAACAAACTAGAAAACCTTCACTTGGTCTCGTTCTGATCAACAAGAACAGAAAGTAACAATCAACAGGAAGCTGGAGATTTAAAGTCTCCTGATTGGCTCTTTGGCTGCTCCGCTTCCTGCTTTAACTTCCTGTTTCTATTCTAACAGTCCGACCCGGGTCGGATCTGGCCCTGGACCTGGACCTGGTCCTGGATCTGGTCCTGGACCTGGCCCTGGACCTGGACCTGGTCCTGGACCTGGTCCTGGATCTGGTCCTGGACCTGGCCCTGGACCTGGCCCTGGATCTGGTCCTGGACCTGGCCCTGGACCTGGTCCTGGATCTGGTCCTGGACCTGGCCCTGGATCTGGTCCTGGACCTGGCCCTGGACCTGGTCCTGGATCTGGCCCTGGACCTGGCCCTGGCCCTGGACCTGGACCTGGATCTGGCCCTGGTCCTGGATCTGGTCCTGGATCTGGCCCTGGTCCTGGACCTGGTCCTGGATCTGGCCCTGGACCTGGACCTGGATCTGGCCCTGGTCCTGGATCTGGCCCTGGTCCTGGATCTGGTCCTGGTCCTGGACCTGGATCTGGCCCTGGTCCTGGTCCTGGTCCTGCCGAGAGACTCTGTGCACACCTGTTCCACACACCTGAAGCTGCGGACCGGAAGTTGACCTCCGCGCATCTTGAGAGGTTCAGGACCTCCTTATAGCCTTTTAAACCGTCTCCGGTGTTTCCGGTGTTTCCGGTAGTCGGTGTGAGACCGGCTTCTGTCTGACTCAGCAGATTATCACCTTTAATCTACAGACGGACTCCTGTTAGCTTCATGCTAACAGCAGCGGACAGAGGGAAAGTTATCGGTTTACCTGAGAGCAGCGCGGCTCGTGCGGAGACGGTCCGGACGGTTCACCGGGAAATTCAAGCTTCAACCGACGAACCGGATTCAGGCAGAAAACAGCCGACAGGCCGCACCGGAAACACTTCTTCTTCTGCGACTGTGCTGCTCCGAGACTTCCGTTGCAGGCGGGTCAACCCTCCCTCCGGCGGCCACAACCGGAACTGCAGCTCATTTCATATTTCTATCAACAGGCGGAGAGCAACTAAAATATAAACAAAATATTCATAAAGATATGAGTTCAGTTTATCTTTTATTTTTTAAATCACTTTATTTCATCTGTAAAACCTTCAACAGTTAAACATGACGTTACAGCTGAGAAAGACAAAAAACATTATATTTTATTAGCGGGAAACTGGTACTTGATAAATGTAAAATTAATATTATTAATTAAGTTAGAAGTTTCATTATTTATTATTTAGGTTTTTGGCTTCTTAAACAAATTAAACATTAAACAAAAACTAAAAACACAGGAACCAGATAAATAACTGTTTACTTATTTATTTATTCATTCAACACGTGGACTCACTGAGTTTATTTGACCTGTTTTTATTCAACCAGCGAAGCTTTTGGGAGAAAAGTGAAACTAATCAGTCTCAAAATACAAACACGTGACAGAGGAAACATTTAAAATGAGAACATTTAAACACTCTTAAATCATTTTTAATGAAAATAAGAATCTGTGTTGGTCAAAATATTGTTGTTCTCGACAGTCATATTTACAACACCAGTGTGTGCCAGCAGTGTGTCATCGCCCCCTGCTGGCAGAGGCAGCTCCCTGCAGATGTCCGTGCTGGTGCCCCTCCTTCAATCAGACGACAGGCTGCAGTGTGTATACAGATTTTTATTTGTAATATTTTGGAGTCATACAACATAAATAAATGCTTTCATTACAATAATGTGCATCACCAAGGTTCAGTCAACACCACAACCACAAAGCACCAGAGTTAGACCGGCCCAGAGCCATAAGAGACCAGGGTTACACTAACCAGAGCCATAAGAGACCAGGGTTACACTAACCAGAGCCATAAGAGACCAGGGTTACACTAACCAGAGCCATAAGAGACCAGGGTTACACTAACCAGAGCCATAAGAGACCAGGGTTACACTAACCAGAGCCATATGGAACCAGGGTTACACTAACCAGAGCCATATGGAACCAGGGTTGGGTCAATACCTGTTCTAACTGTGGTTTTGTTGGTGGGACATTAAAATCGTCCGCCATGATTGTCTCTCTCTGTGTGCTTCACAAGAACGACGACACTGACACAGAGAACAAGTGAAGGAATAAATATTCTTCTTCCTGCTTTATGTACATTATTAACAGCTCGCAGCTTCCTCCAGCTGCTGAGGACGAAACAAACGGAAACACGGCACCTGAAGGGGGACCGGACCTGTTTCCTGTCCAGTTAGTTTACATGTGCAGCAGTAAAGGTCAAACACCACCAAAGAAGAAGGACAGACGGACAGACGGAGGGGCAGGGCTCTTCACGCATGTCTTTGTAAATCTTTATGTCTCTTAGTGGAAAAACTACTAAACAACTCAAAATCGGTTCCAGGGCTTTTCGCCGTATCACACGGTGTCCTCCTTCAGCTGATTGAATTCACGTTGTCGCCATGGAAACGAAGATGTTCAAACATCCTGACAACCGCACAAACTCAGTCTGTGACGCGGCAGAAAACCCAGGAACAAACAGCAGTAAGTGGTCCTCGAGCAGACGTTGTTTCTGTCAGGAGTAGAATGAACCGCACTCGTCCACTAGAGGGCAGCGTGTCACGACTAAAACCACAGGATTATGTTTACGAAAACATACATGGTTAGGTTTTTTGAAAAAGAAGAAGTGGTTGTGCTTATGCACCAAAACTACGTTTCATTAAAGACTTCCACGTGTCTTCCCGGACTCGAACCGCCGCCTCTTCAGTGAAAGTTCGTGACCTCTAGTCGGTCTCGTGACGTATGTCTACGCGTCACACTGCCCTCTGGTGGACCGCCGGTCGTACTACGTGCTCTGCTTCATTCACCAGGTTTAAACTGCGGCTGATGATCGTTTTCATGACCAGGATCAGTTTTGGTGGACGTTCCTTAAGACTTCACACGTTTCCTGACATATTTCTAAACTCAAATAATCAGAAGTTCTTCTGTTTGATTTAAATCCGGCAGAAGTGATTGAATTTAAATGTCCTGCTCGTCTGAAACGTTGAACCAGTGAAAAAGAAAAAAAAAAATCTTTGGATCTTAAAATAAATCTGTTAGCACAAATCTTTCTAATAATCCAAGGAGCTGGAACCTTACATGAGTTTTGGCATCTTCACTTCCTGTTTTATAAAAAAAAATATCTAAATTAGCCGCAGCTCTGACCAATCACAATCACCGGTTGTTTTAGTGATGATATCATCAGGTTTGTTTCGGGTTATTGACGATGTTTGGGTCGTCCTCTTCCTCCACTTCCTGTTTACATCACGACCTCTGATGTCCTTTCAGAATAAGAGAAACAGAGAGTTGAGTACTTCCTGTCTACAGGGAGGGGGCGGGGCCTGTCAGAGGTGATCGATCACAGACGAGATGGTCGACTCTGATCCTGTTTTGGTTGTTTTAGTTTTCAGCTTATCAACACGACAAAACGACAAAATAAAAAAACACAAAATGACACGAGATGAGAAACGTTGAGTCAGTTAAACAAGGCAGTGCAAAAACATCCTCATCCTCCCCCTGCTCCTCCTCCTGCTCCTCCTGTTCCTCCTCCTCCTCCTGCTGTTCCTCCTCCTCCTCTTCACCTTCAGTAGTTGTCCCTCTGCAGGAGGAGGTGATGAAGGACCCTCTAAGCAGAGCTGAGATACTCCAGAGCAACTTCATAACAGAACTTATACTGTTCCTGTGGAGACACAGAGGTCAGAAAAAATAAGGAAAACACAAATGATTATATTATGTTTGTAGGAAGAGTAGAAATGTTGAGGTGAACACAACAATACAATAGTAATAGTAATAATAATAATGTGTTTATAAACAGTGATGTGTATCTGCTCTGATGACTTGATTCATAATTAATTGAAAAACTTTTAAATATTGTTTCTAATAACAGAACGAATCAAACAATAAACTGTCCAATCACAGCAGGGGGGCGGGGCCTATCAATGCTGATGCACTGATTGTAAAACCATCCACAAAAGTCAACATAAACAGCTTTCACTTGTTTTTTGTTTTGTTTACTGGCCAGCATTTCCACGATGTTGGGTTTGTTGTTTGTTTGTTTGTTTGTTGTTTACTGACCAGCAGGTCCACCATGTTGGGTTTGTTGTTTGTTTGTTTGTTGTTTACTGACCAGCAGGTCCACCATGTTGGGTTTGTTGTTTCTCAGCGTTTTAACGGCGTGAAAGGCGTCGACGCAGCGCTGCTGTCGCAACATCTCACACACGATACTGACGCTGCAGAACACACCGCTGCGACCGCCGCCATTCCTGTATTAAATATACAGAAGTTATATTTAATGAGACGTGAAGTTGTTCTGCTTTCTCACCACAAGATGGAGACAAAACATCACTGAAGGAAACATGAAGATTAATTGATACTGTAATGTAGTATCAGTATTACTATGAGGTTGCAGGACTACTACTTGAGGTTGCAGTACTACTACATGAGGTTGCTACTACGTGAGGTTGCAGTACTACTACGTGAGGTTGCAGTACTACTACATGAGGTTGCTACTACGTGAGGTTGCAGTTCTACTACGTGAGGTTGCAGTACTACTACGTGAGGTTGCAGTTCTACTACGTGAGGTTGCAGTACTACTACGTGAGGTTGCAGTACTACTAT
>NW_027210835.1:262500-265000 GCF_029030835.1 Brachyistius frenatus | reverse complement strand
ATGCTAACTGGTTACTTTAACCACCAGTGACCTTCTGTCATTGACAGAATCAAAGGTTAAAGGTTGCGACCTAAATGTTTAGACAGGTGTTCTAGAGAAATTAAACGTTTAGACAGGTGTTCCGGAGAAACTAAACGTTGAGACAGGTCTTCTAGAGAAACTAAACGTTTAGACAGGTGTTCTAGAGAAACTAAACGTTTAGACAGGTCTTCTAGAGAAATTAAACGTTTAGACAGGTGTTCCGGAGAAACTAAACGTTGAGACAGGTCTTCTAGAGAAACTAAACGTTTAGACAGGTGTTCTAGAGAAACTAAACGTTTAGACAGGTGTTCTAGAGAAACTAAACGTTGAGACAGGTGTTCCAGAGAAACTAAACGTTGAGACAGGTGTTCCAGAGAAACTAAACGTTGAGACAGGTGTTCTAGAGAAACTAAACGTTTAGACAGGTCTTCTAGAGAAACTAAACGTTGAGACAGGTGTTCTAGAGAAACTAAACGTTTAGACAGGTGTTCTAGAGAAACTAAACGTTGAGACAGGTGTTCCAGAGAAACTAAACGTTGAGACAGGTGTTCTAGAGAAACTAAACCTTTAGACAGGTGTTCTAGAGAAACTAAACGTTTAGACAGGTGTTCTAGAGAACACTAAAAACGTTTAGACAGGTGTTCTAGAGAAACTAAACTTTAGACAGGTTTCTAGACAGGTGTTCTAAACGTTTAGACAGGTGTTCTACTAAACCTTTAAACAGGTGTTCTAGACAGGGTGTTCTAGAGAAACTAAACGTTTAGACAGGTGTTCTAGAGAAACTAAACGTTTAGACAGGTGTTCTAGAGAAACTAAACGTTTAGACAGGTGTTCTAGAGAAACTAAACGTTTAGACAGGTCTTCCAGAGAAACTAAACGTTTAGACAGGTGTTCTAGAGAAACTAAACGTTTAGACAGGTGTTCTAGAGAAACTAAACCTTTAGACAGGTGTTCTAGAGAAACTAAACCTTTAGACAGGTGTTCTAGAGAAACTAAACCTTTAGACAGGTGTTCTAGAGAAACTAAACGTTTAGACAGGTGTTCTAGAGAAACTAAACGTTTAGACAGGTGTTCTAGAGAAACTAAACGTTTAGACAGGTGTTCTCAAGAAAGAGAACCTAAACGTTTAGACAGGTGTTCTAGAGAAACTAAACCTTTAGACAGGTGTTCTAGAGAAACTAAACCTTTAGACAGGTGTTCTAGAGAAACTAAACCTTTAGACAGGTGTTCTAGAGAAACTAAACGTTTAGACAGGTGTTCTAGAGAAACTAAACCTTTAGACAGGTGTTCTAGAGAAACTAAACCTTTAGACAGGTGTTCTAGAGAAACTAAACCTTTAAACAGGTGTTCTCGAGAAACTAAACGTTTAGACAGGTGTTCTAGAGAAACTAAACCTTTAGACAGGTGTTCTAGAGAAACTAAACCTTTAAACAGGTGTTCTAGAGAACCTAAACGTTTAGACAGGTGTTCTAGAGAAACTAAACCTTTAGACAGGTGTTCTCGAGAAACTAAACGTTTAGACAGGTGTTCTAGAGAAACTAAACCTTTAGACAGGTGTTCTAGAGAAACTAAACCTTTAAACAGGTGTTCCAGAGAAACTAAACGTTTTGACTGAGCAGAACAAAACTTTCAGAACGTTTCGCAGGTGGTAAAATACTTTTGCTTTTTTTCATGCGTGCTGCCAGCTACATGCTAATGTGTGTCATGTCTCGCGTGTCCACCATTTTGATTCAAGTCACTGAGATGTTGAGCTGATCTTCTGATGAATGTCGCCTTACTGCTGTTCTCAACCATCATTGATCAGAAACACAAACAGCATTGTGTGAAATGTCTTTGATCAAACAAACATGCTCGTCTGGCTGCTGTCAACGAAGGACGGAGGCTGACGGAGGCTGACGGAGAAGGTGGACAGAAACATGGACGCTCTCAGCTCCCATTTGTGCCTTTCCAATGTTAGAGTTAGCATAAGCATTAGCACAACATGTGAGTAACCGTGGTAACATGAGCTCCAGTTCCTCTTCATCAATACCAATGTGTTCATTGATGACACTTTAAACTGAGCACTAAAATGTGTTCGGTAACATCATTAGTTAATGCATTTTATCATTTCAGCTGTTTCAACTCTATTGATCACATATATATATATATATATATATAATTACAACCATATTTAAATTAATATGTTGACCATTTATGCAACATTTAACTCATGATTTAAGACATTTATCCACTACTTTTAAGTAATTATTTATTACCTGGTTGTATGTTGCTGTTTTACATGTTCGTATGTTTTAAACGTGACCACAGATGCTGGCGTGTTGTTCCAACACACGAGAGGCACAAACAAGCTGCAGCCATCCGTCACTCATTCAGAAGCGCTTCGTTAGTCTCTGATCTGGTTGACAGGAGCTCAGGATGTTAATCTGGTAACCAAGGAGACGTCTTACCTCGTTAAGCTGTCCGATCACATTAATTAGTA
>NW_027210835.1:235000-257500 GCF_029030835.1 Brachyistius frenatus | reverse complement strand
AGGAGGATCGAGGATGAGGAGGATCGAGGATGAGGAGGATCGAGGATGAGGAGGACCGAGGATGCGGAGGATCGGGGATGAGGAGGATCGAGGATGAGGAGGATCGAGGATGAGGAGGTCCGAGGATGAAGAGGACCGAGGATGAGGAGGACCGAGGATGAGGAGGACCGAGGATGAGGAGGACCGGGAATGAGGAGGATTGAGGATGAGGAGGATTGAGGATGAGGAGGTCCGAGGATGAAGAGGACCGAGGATGAGGAGGACCGAGGATGAGGAGTTCCAAGGATGAAGAGGACCGAGGAGGACTGAGGATGAGGAAGATCGAGGATGAGGAAGACCGAGGATGAAGAGGACCGAGGATGAGGAGGATCGAGGATGAGGACGACCGGGGATGAGGAGGACTGAGGATCAGGAGGATCGAGGATGAGGAGGTCCGGGGATGAGGAGGACCGAGGATGAGGAGGATCGAGGATGAGGAGGATCGAGGATGAGGACGACCGGGGATGAGGAGGACCGAGGATCAGGAGGATCGAGGATGAGGAGGTCCGGGGATGAGGAGGACCGAGGATGAGGAGGACCGAGGATGCGGAGGATCGGGGATGAGGAGGATCTAGGATGAGGAGGTCCGAGGATGAGGAGGATCGAGGAGGACTGAGGATGAGGAAGATTGAGGATTAGGAAGACCGAGGATGAGGAGGACCGAGGATGAGGAAGATCGAGGATGAGGAGGACCGAGGATGAGGAGGACTGGGGATTAGGAGGACTGGGGATGAGGAGGACCGAGGATGAGGAGGATCTAGGATGAGGAGGTCCGAGGATGAGGAGGATCGAGGAGGACTGAGGATGAGGAAGATTGAGGATGAGGAAGACCGAGGATGAGGAGGACCGAGCATGAGGAGGATCGAGGATGAGGAGGACCGGGGATGAGGAGGTCCGAGGATGAAGAGGATGAGGAGGACCGAGGATGAGGAAGATCGAGGATGAGGAGGACCGGGGATGAGGAGGTCCGAGGATGAAGAGGATGAGGAGAACAGAGGATGAGGAAGATCGAGGATGAGGAGGACCGAGGATGAGGAGGACCGGGGATGAGGAGGACCGGGGATGAGGAGGACCGAGGATGAGGAGGATCTAGAATGAGGAGGTCCGAGGATGAAGCGGACCGAGGAGGACTGAGGATGAGGAAGATCGAGGATGAGGAGGACCGGGGATGAGGAGGATCGAGGATGAGGAGGACCGAGGATTAGGAGGACCGAGGATGAGGAGGATCGGGGATGAGGAAGATCGGGGATGCGGAGGATCGGGGATGAGGAGGACCGAGGATGAGGAGGATCGAGGAGGACTGAGAATGAGGAAGATTGAGGATGAGGAAGACCGAGGATGAGGAGGACCGAGGATGAGGAGGATCGAGGATGAGGAGAACCGGGGATGAGGAGGACCGAGGATGAGGAGGATCGAGGATGAGGAGGTCCGGGGATGAGGAGGATCGAGGATTAGGAGGACCGAGGATGAGCAGGACCGAGGATGAGGAGGAGACTCAGGAGGAGCTGAGATGCTCCGAATCAGTTTCACCTGGAAGAGAATCTCTGAACTGGACAAAAAACAGCCGACATCTGATCCGCTGGAACAAACATGGCGGCTCTTTACCTGAGCTTGAGTCTGAGTTGTAAAGCCCCTCCCCCTCAGGTGAGCAGGTGTGTGTGTCCTTACCTCGTACTCCTCTTTGAAGCCGTAGCCCTCGGCACACTTCATCTGGGTGATGTGCTGCAGCAGGTCGGCGACCCGGATGGCCGGGTGCAGCTGGCCCGTCTGGTACGGCAGCGCCTCGCGCTCCGACTCCCGCTGCTTGTAGTGCGACTGGACCAGACTGCTGGTCTCACTGGTCATCGTGTGGCTGTCGTCTGCAGGACGAGACACAGTTCAGACGGACAGACACAAGGACAGGAAACACATTACATTTCATTTTTTTGAAATGTTAACACATGAATTGGAAAGCCGTTGGACCGGACCAGACCGACCCGGGTCAGAACCCGGGATCTTCCCCCCGATCGGATCGACACACCGATGGAATCAGATCCGGTCGGGTCGGACAGGAAGCTGTCGAACAGGAGAGGTTCCGTTTCCTGTTCAGGATGATTTACTGTCAGCGGATCTTCCAACAGAGGATCCAGAGTTTGGTAGCAACGATCGGATCTGCTCATTAAATCTGAATTAAAACCTTCAACGTCCCGATCGGTTGTGATTCTGTAAGAACTGAAGCTGCTCATCGTCTTTCTACTTCAACTTCAGTCTTTACGGTTCTCATCTGTTTGGTTGTTTTTACCTCCTGTGGTTCATAGGAGAGGATCAATAGTTCAGAGACTTCCTGAACGCAGCACAGAGAAGACCAACAACCGTCATCATCAAGTATTCAGAGTTATTGATCACCACGGTAACGTGACCGCTGGTACCAGATCTTCTGTGATGTCATCACGGACCTGAAACTGGAGCAGAGAAACAGCAGATTTTAGGAAAAACTAAAAATCTTCAACATGTTCACAACCGAGTGTTCCTGAGCCCATGCGGTGATTTCCAAACTGTGTAAACAGTCAACAGAGAACCTTGAAAGTCTTCAGAAAGTCTACGGCGATGAAGCGACGAGCCGGGCGAGGTGTTCTGATGACATCACGTTTCAAGAGGGGCGGAGCTTCACCGTCCGAGACCGAAGAAGTCGTCAGGTCAGGAGACACCAGGTGGGTTTTCTTGGTGTCACCGTGAATTGGTCCCCCAGAGTCAGACTGTCAACACCGAGTTCCACCAGGACCTTCTGAGCTTCTGTTCTGGTTCCTAGTCTTCAGGTCAGTCTGGGTTTGGTGCTTCCTGTTTGATTGTATCTCGTTTCACTTCCTGTCCTTTGTATGGTTGTTGGCCCCGCCCCCTGATTAGTTCCATCTGTCCCTCGTTGTCCTTCCCTCCCTGCTGTATTCAGTCTGTGTGCTCTTCTTCTTCCCTCTTTGTCACTTTGTTTCAGTTTCCTGTCTGTTGCTGCATCTTTGAAACCCAGAGAACACAAACCACCTGAACTGTGTTGCCATGGCAACAGACTTCTCCAACATGACGACCAGGCGCTCACAGTGGAGACAAGGAACCAGTGGAAATCACTGCATGGGCTCAGGAACACTTGGCTGTCAGCGGGCATGTTGAAGAGTTTCTTCCCCAAAATCTGATGTTTCTCTGCTCCAGTTTCAGGTTTCCATGGTGACATCACTGATGTTCATGTACCACGGGTCACGTTCACATTCTGGAACATTCTGGACTCATTGATGGACCTCTAGATCAGTAGGAAGTTCTGGTCTCGTCTCTGTCCACTGATCAATATCTCAATCAGGACCAATGATCCCACAACATCAAGCCCTGGTCCACGTCCACGGCTACCACGTCGTTACCACGACAACACAGATGGATGGCACACACAACACGTGACATCAGATCACAAGACTGAAGAGAGGATGGTGATTGGTGCTGGTTTCTTTTCACACTGCCGCCAAAACTATCAATCAATCACCGATCAATGATGTGACAGGCAACATAGGAACTAGTACTGGTCCGGATCCAGTACGAGTACTCGTCCGGATTCAGTACGAGTACTCGTCCGGATCCAGTACGAGTACTGGTCCGGATCCAGTACAGCATGGTGTGGTACTGGTCCAGATGCGGTCCCGGTTCTGGGAGCTGCAGTGTGAGAAGAGCAGAGTTCAGAGTCCTGGAACAGAACAAACCTCGGAGCTAAACTCTGTGATCGACCTTTGACCCTGGAAGGAAAACGTCCAGGACTCTGACCTGAACCTTTGAGCAAACCCGCGGTGGACACACTTCCTCTACTCTCGCTACCTCTGTTCTTATTGGCTAGCCTCGGGGCTGACTGACCAATCAGGAACCTTCTATCCAAACAGCCCAACCAGTCGTGGCGAGGTGGGAAATGTGATGGAAGTGGTGGCTTGTGATTGGACGGATGAGACAACCACTATGACAGAAGCGGCAACCAATCAGATGGAAAGAGCTGCAAGCTGATTGGTTTTACTTGAAATGGTGGGAGGAGTTTGGTGCTGTGACGTCACACTTTCACAGAGGGGAAAATAATGAGGCGTTGCTAACTGATGACATCACAGTGGGTGGTGGGTGTGGCTCCATGCGCAGTGGTGACAGACACCCCCCCGCCATGAGCCCCTCCCCCCTCCCCCCAGCCCCAAGTTTGACCACTTACCATTAATGGGCACTTTACACAGAAAGGTAGAAGAGAAGAAGAGAGGAGACAGGTGTAAGCAACAACTTACGCACTCACTAGCCTACTGCTAACACACAGCTAGCATGAATCAAACAGGACGATAGCTCCTAACAGTAAGCGCTAACCTAGCTAGCCTGGCTAACTACCCTGAGTGTAGGACTCGTAGCCTCGGCTAACGTCCCTAGCCTGAGGACAGGTTAGCTAGCCCGAGGAGAGAGCAGAAACGGGAATTTGTGTCAAATTTTGCTCGTACGATTTCTCTCCCTTCACTTTTGTGTTTACGTAGCCTAGCAGCGTTTTAGCGCAGGAGTTAGCATCGGAGTTTAGCCGGAGCGGGTAACATGTTTGTTGTCGCGGATGTGGGAGGGGCTAAAACACAAACACACAGAAGACGTTTTTATGTTCCAGGAGTTACGAGACGGTATGAAAGACAAATTCTGTTCAACTGCAGATTTTTCAGATTTGAATGGAGGATCTCGACTCGCTGCGTTCAAAGACATCCGGATGAACTGAGTCTCATCTACACTTTTTAAAGAACCAAAGGTTCCACCGGTCCCTGGTTCTGTTTCCACGACGATCAAACAGCTGTTTTACATCGTTTCAGTACGAGACTAAGAAAAGGACGTCCGTCCGGCTCTCGACCAATCAGAGAAGACCTGGACGGTTCTGAACCGCCAGAAACGGTTCGGAGGTAAAACTACCGGCTGCTGTTCTGTTTCTGACGACCTCCAGGGGTCAAAGTTCAGACTGCAGCCATGTAAACGTGTGCTGTGGGTGTGGTCAGCCCGCTGTGACATCACTGGTGGGTGTGGCTACAGTCTGCCGATTTGTTACTGACGTTAAGTTCCTCTCAAAGGTTTTTGATTAATTAGCTAATTTAGAAAAAACAAATTTGGTCGATTTTAATGAAAACGTTCAGATTTCGAATGATTTTCTATTTCAAATAACTCAAAATAAATTCATTATCAGATTCATCGATGATGAAGATGATTCTTAGTTCATCGTAGAATAGTACCGATCAATGAGTGATTGGTTTTCTTACGCGTCATGAACATATTTTGATTTAATATTTAGAGTTTTATATTTTTACATCACCTTTAAATAAAGAAAATCTTATAAAGTCTACAAACAACAAAACGTCCAGGAAGTGAGAACCTGCGACGCCTCCTCGCTGTGTTCAGTGCTCCTCCCCCCCGACCAGGTGGGCGTGTTGTGTCCATGCAGAGGTCGGAGGTCACAGACAGACGTGACGTCAACACGACACGCAGGAATGTTGTGATGCGGTGATGGAGTGAAGCCCGCCGTCGTTCACACAAAACCAAACATCTACTCATCTTATTCATTACGTAACAAAAGGAATGCCAAATAAAAATAATAGAGAAATCAAAGTGTGATAAATAAAAATATGAGAAAAGGACAAATTTACATTTAAAAAGAAAACAGTAAATAACTAAAAAGTACATTCCTGAAAATGAGATTTAATAAATTTTAAATAAATCTTACAAACTATAAATTTAGAAATAAAAATGAAATATACATATGTTATACATATATATAAAAAAAAAATCAACAAAACTAAACTAAAATCTGTCAAATTAAATGAATATTAACTTTAAACATGGAAGAAAAATATTAAAAACTTAAAATAAGGTTACAAATCTTCAAAAATAAAAAACAAAAAACCCAAAGAACCAAAAGCAGCCGAACGAGAAGCAAGCAGGGATGGATGGAAGCCAGAAATCCACTTCCTGTCTCCTGTCTGTCCACTTCCTGTCTGTCTGACTGTCTCCTTCCTGTCTGTCTATCTCCTTCCTGTCTCCTTCCTGTCTGTCTACCAGGTCGGTTTTTCTGCCCTACAGAGGAAACAAAGGAAAGATTCTCACCCAGAATGGCAGTCGGTACGAAGGGATCTGCATCAGGACGTCAGCAGCAGACGAAGGAAAGAGAAGAAAAAGAAGAAGAAGAGTCAGCCTGCAAGGCGTCGGTTGAACGTCAGTTAAGGTCGGTTGAACGTCGGTCTAACTTCGGTTGAACGTCGGTTTAACATCGGTTTAACGTCGGTTAAGGTCAATTGAACGTCGGTTTAACTTCAGTTGAACGTCGGTTTAACGTCGGTTAAGGTCGATTGAACGTCGGTTTAACTTCGGTTTAACTTCGGTTTAACGTCGGTTAAGGTCGGTTGAACGTCGATTGAACGTCGGTTTAACGCCGGTTTAACGTCGGTTTAACGTCGATTGAACGTCGGTTTAACTTCGGTTGAACGTCGGTTAAACTTCGGTTGAACGTCGGTTTAACGTCGATTGAAAGTCGGTTTAACGTCGATTGAACATAGGTTTAACTTCGGTTGAACGTCGGTTTAACGTCGGTTAAAGTCGGTTTAACGTCGGTTGAACGTCGGTTTAACATCGGTTGAACATCGGTTTAACTTCGGTTGAACGTCGGTTGAACATCGGTTTAATGTCGGTTGAAGATAGGTTTAACGTCGGTTGAACGTCGGTTCAACGTCGGTTGAACGTCGGTTTAACGTCGGTTGAAGGTCGGTTTAACGTCGGTTTAACTTCGGTTGAACGTCGGTTGAAGGTCGGTTTAACGTCGGTTGAACGTCGGTTTAACGTCGGTTGAATGTCGGTTTAACTTCGGTTGAACGTCGGTTTAACGTCGGTTGAACGTCGGTTTAACGTCGGTTGAATGTCGGTTTAACTTCGGTCGAATGTCGGTTTAACGTCGGTTGAATGTCGGTTTAACGTCGGTTGACCGTCGGTTTAACTTCGGTTGAACGTCGGTTTAACGTCGGTTAAGGTCGGTTTAACGTCGATTGAACGTCGGTTTAACGTCAGTTTAACTTCGGTTGAATGTCAGTTTAACGTTGGTTGAACGTCGGTTTAACGTTCGTTGAATTCGGTTTAACGTCGGTTGAACGGCGGTTGAACTTGGGTTGAACGTCGGTTTAACGTCGGTTGAACGTCATTTGAACGTCGTTTGAATGTCGGTTTAACGTCGGTTCAACGTCGGTTGAATGTCGGTTTAACGTTGTTTGAATGTTGGTTTAACTTCGGTTGAATGTCGGTTGAACGTCGGTTTAATGTCGGTTGAAGGTCGGTTGAACGTCGGTTGAACATTGGTTTAATCTGGGTTGGACGTCGGTTTAACGTTGGTTGAAGGTCAGTTGAATGTCGGTTTAACGTCGGTTTAACGTCGGTTCAATGTCGGTTGAATGTCGGTTTAACGTCGGTTGAACGTCGGTTTAAATTCGGTTGAATGTCGGTTGAACTTTGGTTGAATGGCGGTTGAACTTGGGTTGAACGTCGGTTGAACGACGTTTGAACTTGGGTTGAATGTGGGTTGAACGTCGGTTTAACATCGGTTGAACGTCGGGTTTAACGCCGGTTTAATCTGGGTTGAAAGTCGGTTTAACTTCGGTTGAACGTCGGTTTAACTTCGGTTGAACGTCGTTTTAACTTCGGTTGGACGTCGGTTGAACGTCGGTTTTAACTTCGGTTGAACGTCGGTTTAACATCGATTGAACGTCGGTTTAACGTCGGTTGAATGTCGGTTTAACTTCGGTTGAATGTCGGTTGATCGTCGGTTTAACGTCGGTTGAACGTCGGTTTAACGTCGGTTAAGGTCGGTTTAACGTCGATTGAACGTCGGTTTAACTTCGGTTGAACGGCGGTTGAACTTGGGTTGAATGTCGGTTTAACGTCGGTTGAATGTCGGTTTAACTT
Organism: Brachyistius frenatus; assembly: GCF_029030835.1. Taxonomy (NCBI): domain Eukaryota; kingdom Metazoa; phylum Chordata; class Actinopteri; family Embiotocidae; genus Brachyistius; species Brachyistius frenatus. Next base: position 249,514 of record NW_027210835.1, on the reverse strand, counting down.
CGGTTGAACGGCGATTGAACTTGGGTTGAATGTCGGTTGAACGTCGGTTGAACATCGGTTTAACTTTGGTTGAACGGCGGTTGAACTTGGGTTGAATGTCGGTTGAACGTCAGTTGACCGTCGGTTTAACGCCGGTTTAATCTGGGTTAAATGTCGGTTGAACGTCGGGTTTAACGCCGGTTTAATCTGGGTTGAACGTCGGTTTAACGTCGGTTGAAGGTCGGTTGAACGTCGGTTGAACATTGGTTTAATCTGGGTTGGACGTTGGTTTAACGTTGGTTGAAGGTCAGTTGAACGTCGGTTTAACGTCGGTTTAATCTGGATTTAGTCTGGACAAAACAGTCGATCGCCACCAGCCCTGGGTGAGTTTTCTGATCATGCGATGATCATGTGATTCAGACGTTTGGTTCACCACCAGTGTACCAGGACTGGTCGTCAGTCCACCAATCCACCACATTAATACTAATACTAGCAGTCGTTCAAAAGGCCTCTACTTAGGCCTTTTCTTATTCTTATTTATTTCATCTATCATCATGCTTTGCTGTGATTGGCTCAGCTGATTCAGGTGATGAGAGCACAGATGTGATTTAAATTCAACCCTCCTCCACTGCTGCACCCACATGAAGCCAGAGAGCAGGTGGAGGTGGTCGCCCCACCTGAGAACCAATCAGCTGCTGGTGTCTCTGTGCCACTCAAACATACTCTGGTCATGTGACCCTCAGTGTCGTGGTGTCGGCGGCGTGACGGTGGGTCTCACCTGGGTAGTAGGAGGCGGGGACGGTGGTGCTGATGGTGTTCGTCTTCAGGGTGAAGGAGGACGGAGACGACACGGCTGCACAGAGACACAACGTCAACACAACCAGCAGCACACAGACATACAACCATCACACCACCGTGGTTGTGTGTAGATGTTTGGTTGTGTGTGTGTGTCCACCATGGTTGTGTGTGTGTGAGTGTGTGTGTACTTACTGCGTCCATTCAGCGTGTGTGTGTGTGTGTCCACCATGGTTGTGTGCTGCGAGCTGTTGACCATCAGGGTCATTTCCTGTCTGGAACTCAGCGTTTCCTTCCTCTTCTTGGCCAACTTACTGTGGAGACACAATGAGCGTGTTTCAGCTTCTGGAAACACACTGAGGAGCACAGGTGGCTGCTGGGTAATTATCTGAAGAACAGGACGCGGAACGTTTCTTCTTTAGTTCTCAAGGTTCCGTCTGTTTTCTGTCTGTCCCCAGGTGGCCTTAAGCGGTGCTACACGTTAAAACTACACATTAAAACTACACATTATAACTATGCGCTATAACTACGCGTTAAAATGATGCATTATAACGACGCGTTAAAACTACGCGTTAAAAGTACGTGTTAAAAGTACGTTATAACTACAAGTTATAACTACGCGTTAAAACTTCGCGTTATAACTGCGCGTTATAACTACGCGTTAAAACTACGTGTTAAAACTGCGTTATAACTGCGGGTTATAACTGCGGGTTATAACTGCGCGTTATTACTGCGCGTTAAAACTACGTGTTAAAACCGCGTTATAACTGCGCGTTAAAACTGCACGTTAAAACTACGCGTTAAAACTGCGCGTTAAAACTGCGCGTTATAACTGCGGGTTATAACTGCGCGTTAAAACTACTCGTTAAAACTGCTCGTTAAAACTGCGCGTTAAAACTACGCGTCATAACTGCGCGTTACAACTACGCATTATAACTACGCGTTAAAACTGCGCGTTAAAACTATGCGTCATAACTGCGCGTTATAACTGCGCGTTATAACTGCGCGTTATAACCGCATTATAACTGCGTGTTATAACTACGCATTATAACTACGCGTTAAAACTGCGCATTAAAACCGCGTTATAACTACACGTTATAACTATGCGTTAAAACTACGCGTTAAAACTACGCGTCATAACTGCGGGTTATAACTACGCATTATAACTACGCGTTAAAACTGCGCATTAAAACCGCGTTATAACTACGCGTTAAAACTACGCGTTAAAACTACGTGTCATAACTGCGGGTTATAACTACGCATTATAACTACGCGTTAAAACTGCGCATTAAAACCGCGTTATAACTACGCGTTAAAACTACGCGTTAAAACTACGCGTTATAACTACGCGTTATAACTGCGTGTCATAACTGCAGGTTATAACTACGCATTATAACTACGCGTTAAAACTGCACATTAAAACCGCGTTATAACTACGCGTTAAAACTACGCGTTAAAACTACGCGTTATAACTGCGCGTTAAAACTGCGCATTAAAACCGTGCGTTAGAACCGCGCGTTAAAACCACGCGTTAAAACTACGCGTCATAACTGCACGTCATAACTGCACGTTATAACTGCTGGTTATAACTGCACGTTATAACTACGCGTTATAACAGCGTGTTAAAACTGCTCGTTAAAACCGCACGTTAAAACCGCGCGTTAAAACCGCGTGTTATAACTACGCGTTATAACTACGCGTTATAACAGCGTGTTAAAACTGCGCGTTAAAACCGCGCGTTAAAACCGCGCGTTATAACTACGCGTTATAACTACACTCTGACTGAGATACATCAGGCACTTAAGGCGGTCTGCTGGAGTTAACGAGCTGTGGCTGCAGCGGAGATGAGATAACCAGTAAATCTGTGCATTAGTTCGGCTTTTTCAATTTACGAGTCATTAAAACCGACGTCGTCTCCTTTTCATCCTGTTTTATGTTTCTGCTCTACTTCAACTGACAGTCTGATATTTACGGTCAGATTTGATCCTTCGGTGAACTTTGCGGAAAAAGATTCTGCATTTCTGCAGGTTTGAAACTGCAGAGGAAAAAAAAATCCTCCTTAGACCACGAAAACATCTTTTCATGCTTGACGCATTTCTCTTTCTATTCTGAGAGTCGGAAAAAAGAAAATCCATTTGTCCGATTGCTCACACACACATACACACACACACACATACACACACACACACGCACAGGCACACGCACACGCACATGCACACACACACACACAAATTTAACCCTGACCTGAAAAGATGCCGAAATTTATAAATAAGTAGAAATCAGGCTTTTAAACTGGAGAGAGACATTGTGTGTGTGTGTGTGTGTGTGTGTGTGTGTGTGTGTGTGTGTGTGTGTGTGTGTGTGTGTGTGTGTGTGTGTGTGTGTGTGTGTGTGTGTGTGTGTGTGTGTGTGTGTGTGTGCCGGGGTTAAGATGGAGGACAGTGAAAGCGCCCCGAGGCGAGGTGCTGCCCTCCTCCCCCTCACGTCTCCCTTTTCTTCTTCTGTGGTACTGTCAAGACAGTAAAAACCTGCAGCTTTTCTTCTTCTCTGATTCAGACCTGAACACACAAACACACTTCATTCACTGCAGCAACACGAACACACAACATGCTTCACTGCTCCTGACAGGTTTTTAACAAGAAAATGAAATTTGTCATTGAATTTAACTAATAAGAAACACGTCACAGTCAGGGTGCTTAATGTTTTCATGTTTAGATTACAACATGTTCCTGAACGCAGCACAGTGGAGCAGGAAGCAACAACCGTCATGAGAAAGTATCACGAGTTCCTCACGTTAACGTGACCACTGGTACGTGAACATGTTCCTGAGCCCATGCAGAGATTTCCCAACTCTGTAAATGGTCAACAGAGACCCTCGAAATGTTCAGAAAGTCTACGGTGATGAAGCGACAAGGCGGGCGAGGTGTTCTGATGACATCACGTTTCAAGATGGGCGGAGCTTCACTGTCCGAGACCGAAAAAGGCGTCAGGTCAGGAGACACCAGGTGGGTTCTACTGAGACCTTCCGAGGGGAACATTCATTGAACCACCTGAACTGTGTCGCCATGGCAACAGGCTCCTCCTACATGACAACAAGCCGCTCACAGCGGAGAAGAGGAACCAGTGGAAATCACTGCATGGGCTCAGGAACACTTGGCTGTCAGCAGGCGTTGAAGAGTTTCTTCCCCAAAATCTGATGTTTTTCTGCTCCTGACCCTCCACCCCACCCACACCTCCACCTATTGAGAGGAGTGAATAGAAGCAGATAGAGAGCAGGAGGTCGACTCGTTTCAGCAGGAAGACGCTGCAGCAAACAGCTTTTATATGATTCATATCTGATTTCAATGGAGGCATCTGTGTGTGTGTGTGTGTGTGTGTGTGTGTGTGTGTGTGTGTGTGTGTGTGTGTGTGTGTGTGTGTGTGTGTGTGTGCGTGTGCGTGTGTGTGTGTGTCATGACATCATCAGCAAGGTGTCGGGGGTTGATTGATTAACAACACTTAACATGAACACACACGCAGCATGTCGAGGCTAATCTATGCTAATCTAATGAGCGACAGGACAATGCTGTTAGCAGGAATAAACGTGTGTGTGTGTGTGTGTGTGTGTGTGTGTGTGTGTGTGTGTGTGTGTGTGTGTGTGTGTGTGTGTGTGTGTGTGCGTGTGCGTGTGTGCAGTGAAGCAGGGTTAATAGAATTAGCTGTCTGTAATAAACCTGTCTGATCAAATGATCGTTACAAGACACACACACACACACACACACACACACACACACACACACACACACACACACACACACACACACACACACACACACACACACACACACTCGTGCTGAATGAAGTCACAAATTAAAAAACTACAAAAAAGTTTCCATTAAGAAATAAAATCTGATCAGATTTCTGTTCTTTAAGATCCACGAAAGAATTCAAGAAGGTAAAAAAGACGACAGCTGGTACGGGAAATAAATAGAATTAAATAAAGATAAATAGAGCTAAATAGATATAATTAGGGGTAAGTACAGATAAATACAGATAAATAGAAGTAAATAGAGATGAATAGTGATAAACAGAAATAAATGTAAATAAACAGAAATAGTTAGAAATAATATAAATAAAGAGGAATACATTTTTTCGCTTCAGTTGAACTAAAGAAACATGTTCATCAGTCAAACAGGAGAGTTGAACCTGTTATTAAAAACCATGGTGGACAAACAAAACATCCAAAAACATCCAAAAATATAAAAAAAATATTGAAAAACGCCTTGTGAAGCGGGGGCAGAGCCTCCCTCCATTCCTCACGGTTCCTCAGGGTTCCTCTGAGTTTCTTGGGGTTCCTCAGGGTTCCTCTAAGTTCCTCACGGTTCCTCTGAATTTTTAAGGGTTCCTCAGGGTTCCCGAGTTCCTCAGGGTTCCTCACAGTTCCTCTGAGTTTCTCGGGGTTCCTCAGGGTAAGTCACGGTTCCTTTGAGTTTCTCGGGGTTTCTCATGGTTCCTCAGAGTTTTTCGGGGTTCCTCAGGGTAAGTCACGGTTCTTCTGAGTTTCTCAGGGTTCGTCATGGTTCTGTTCTTGGTCCTTCATATTTTCACCTTAATTCACATGTAGGTTATAAGATGTGGCTAAGGATCGTCATGGTAACGTCTTTGTTTTCAAACCTTCATCTAACTGTCTCCTACAACTACTGGCGACTGGTGATGAGCTCAAACACTGGGCTATATGTGGGTTAGACTGGAGAAGTGTGCCAGAGGTTAAAGGTCAAAGTTATGGGTCAGACTCACATTAAAGCTGAAACATGTTAGCAAGCAAGGAGGGACTGAAGGTCAAAAGTCAGAGGTCAGGGGGAGTTATGAGTTCAAATTGGTGGAAGTTCAGATGTAAAGTGTACAATGTAAGGAGATGTACTGAAGGTCAAGGTTCATGGGTCAAAGGTGAAAGTCAGACTGTTTTAGAGTTGGTAAATACATTCATCTGAAATCATAGCTGAGGTCAGGGGTCAGAAGTCACAGTTCAGTTGATAACAGGACCCGGGGAGTGGTCAGGGATCAGTGTAATGTTGGAGTTAAAAGTTAAGATTTACCATGAAATGTAAGACTGGAGAGGTCAAGGGTCAGAGGTCACCACTAGCTTTACCCTTCTTGGCAAAGGTCAGACTGAAAGATTGATGGGTAAATGTGGGGTCAGGGGTCAAAGGTGAAGTTAGTAACCACTGAACCTGAGCTGAGGTTGGATGGTCAGGTGTCAAAGGTCAAAGGTTAATGACTAAGGGTAAAGGTCAGAGGTCATGGTTGATGATAAAACAACAAGTCTTGGACTGGGGAGGGTTGGGGGGCGACTAATGCCTAACAGTCAGGGGTCACACTGAGGAGGAGTTTTAGGTAAAGGGGTCAGAGGTCAGAGGTCAGAGGTTAAGGGTAAGCAGGGGTGCAGGCAGGACACACTCAGAACTCAGGGTGAGGGGTCAGAGGTCAAACAGGTTACTTACAGGTAGTAAGTGTAGGAGTGATAATTTCTTCGTCTGAGTGGGGTGTGGAGGGGGGCGGGGGCGGAGGGAGGGATGAAACGGAGGGAAAGAAAAAGAAAACAGAAAAAGGAAAACAACAGATTAATGTCAGCGAATCATTGAGGGGTGAGGTGGGTGGGGGGATGGAGGGGTGGAGGGAGGTGATTGGTGATCAAAGTGTAGGGGGACGGGGACACATCTGATTGGTTAACGAGGTGAATATACGAATACATGAGGTGAATTCTCTGAATATTAAAGCACACATCATCATGTTGTTTACATTATTAATAAATAAACAATAATTATTTTATAGCTGGAACACCGAATTGTTGTTTTATATAAAACTCATTTATATATAGATCAATAAAACTATAAATATAATAAACACTGGTTCTATGAACATCTGGATGTCTGATGTCTGTAACGATTCACTCATTCATTCACAGCTGCATTAATTAGTTAAACTCTTAGTTTGAAAAGGTTTCCCATCCCTGCTTGTCATGTGATCATATTTCATCAGTCACCCTCCATCATTATGTTCTCTCCACAGCGCCCCCTGTGTGCTGAACGCTTCACTACAATGAACCCTGAGATGAAACTGCAGCTCCTCATCAGTTCAGAAGCTGCCTGACAATCTGTCGGATTTTAGTTCCCTTCAGGATCATAGAGATCAGTGACGGTGTCTGATTACCCATGATGCACTGCAGACAGGACACGCTCTAATGGGGACAAATTGTGTCTTCCAAATGTTCCCTGACGACATAAAGAAGCTGCTGCTGGAGAACATGGAGGTTCTGACAGAGAGGACGTGTTTCATGTCGCCTGCAGCCGTCTCACTTTTAAACACCTCTTCCTGCTGTAATGAGTCTGACCTCCGTTTGGTCACAGAGTGGAAATCAAACGCACCCCGTCAACATTAACACGCTCGTTAGAGAGCCAACAGACGCCGCTCTCGTTTTCTGTCTCTGTGATATCAGTGAGGAGATCACACACACACACGCACACACACACACACACACACACACGCACACGCACGCACACGCACACGCACACACACCCTCTGTGTAAATGTGTGTGCAGTAGAAGTGTGTCTCTGTTGCCTGAAGCCATTCAGCTCGAGGCGACTCCGAAAAAAAGAATAAAACGCTCTTTCATCTAAATTTCTCCTTCATCTCCGACGCGCTGCGAACACACAGCTTCTCTCTTCCAGTTTATGTGTGCGAATAAATGATGTGTGTGTCTGTGTATGTATTAGTGTGTGTGCGTCCCAGTGGGATGTGTGTTTGATGTTAAAGAATAAAGTGGGTCCAGATACAGTTTAATGGTGATTACTGCTCCATTATTCATCCTCATCTTCCTCATCCTCCTCGTCTTCATCTTCATTATCTTCATCATCCTCCTCATCCTCTGTGTCGTCCACATTATTATTCTTTGATGTAACACGTATTCACACACACTGTTCAACTTTAAACACACTAATGTCCTCTGTGAGTCGGACCGATCTGTTCTTACATTTCCCTTCAGTGTGCAGCAGCGCCCCCTGCTGGGAGGACGCAGTGTCTACAGGCTGTTTCCTCCTCAGCAGAGAACAATCCAACCTCGTGTTCAGAGTTCTCTGTGTCATGTGATCTGTGCGTGTTCGTGATCGTCTTACCGTTTCTTCATCAGCAGGATGACGCCGAGAAAGATGATGATGAAGAGCAGGATGCCGGCGATGGACCCAGCGATCTTCACAGTGTGATCCGACTGTTTCTCCTGTTCTGGTTCTGGTTTCCTGGTGGCAGCTCCTGAAACCAGTGACCAGCGTTAACTACCATTAGTAACTGTTAACTATCATTAATTACTGTTAACGACCATTAATAATGGTTAACTATCGATAATTACTGTTAACTACCATTAATAACTTAACTATCATTAATTACTGTTAACGACCATTAATAACGGTTAACTACCATTAATAACTGCTAACTATCATGAATTACTGTTAACTACCATTTATAACAGTTAACTATCATTAATTACTGTTAACTACCACCAATAACAGTTAACTATCATTAATTACTGTTAACTACCATTAATAACAGTTAACTACCATTAATTACTGTTAACTACCATTAATAACAGTTAACTATCATTAATTACTGTTAACTACCATTAATAACTGACGAGGGATGGAAAAACGAGTCCTTCTCCTTTGACTGTATAATGTGATTGTATGTCAGTCCCATGAAAAACCCATTACCCTGTTGTGTGTGTGTGTGTGTGTGTGTGTGTGTGTGTGTGTGTGTGTGTGTGTGTGTGTGTGTGTGTGTGTGTGTGTGTGTGTGTGTGTGTGTGTGTGTGTGTGTGAGACTCGGTAGATGAGGAACGTTGCTGTAATGTGTCATTTCAGAGCGACTCCACTTTTCCAATCAGACGCTGACAGCAGCCATCAGTCATCAGTCTCAGGTTTATCCATCCGAATGGGGACACAACTGCACTGAGGACACGTGGGACTGAAATCAACCTGTTCTCCCTCTGATTAAGACAAAGGTGTCCAGCTGGTATTTAGAGGAACCAGTACAGGACCCAGTAAACCAGATTCAGGTCTGTCGTGGTCTAGAACAGAACCAGTCGGCCCAGTTCAGCTGCAAATGGCTTCTGACACGTCGAGAAAGTTTCCTTTATTTCCTGTTTTCATTTTGTCTCTTCAAGGTCAGATGAGCTTGACTATCCGCTGCCTCCTGTATCTATATTTCATCACACGCACGCACGCACGCACGCACGCGCACACGTGCACACACACACACACACACACACACACACACACACACACACACACACACACACACACACACACACACACACACACACACGCTAACACATACACACAGATCATCACCCCCTCGGAGGCAGAGAGCTTCTGTTTTCAGTTTAAAGGCTATCAAAACACTGCTTTGAAGACAGAATTTATCTGTGTGTGTTTCAGTGTAAGTTAGTGTGTTATTCTTTGTGTGTGTAAATCTGTGTGCTTGTGTGTGTCACAGCAGGCCATAGAGAAGCTGTTTTTATGTGAAAGTGTAGCTGTTTTCTGCTTCGGGGCTTCAGCCAGTCACGATGAGTGGGAGGTGTGCGTGTATTAATGTGTGTGTGTGTGTGTGTGTGTGTGTGTGTGTGTGTGTGTGTGTGTGTGTGTGTGTGTGTGTGTCTGTGTGTGTGTGTGTGTGTGTGTGTATTACAGTGTGTATACAAGGCGAACAGCTCTTAGTGTTTGAGGCGTGCTGGTGACACAACCTCTCCCCCCCCCACACACACACACACCGATCTATAGGAGTGTGTGTTGCCTTCAGGCTGGTAAACATTTAAACTGAACGAGTATGTGTGTATTGCACCTGTTCAGCAGCAGAGTGCTCTCTGACAGGACGGTACGCGGAACAATATTAAAGTGTTAAAACATGGCAGGGTTAATTATTTATTGGCCTGTTGTCATGTTAGTAACCCTGTTGTTATATTAGTAACGCTGTTATCATGTTAATAACGCTGTTGTCATGTCAGTAATGCTGTTGTCATGTTAATAACGCTGTTGTCATGTTAATAACGCTGTTGTCATGTTAATAACGCTGTTGTCATGTCAGTAACGCTGTTGTCATGTTAATAACGCTGTTGTCATGTCAGTAACGCTGTTGTCATGTTAATAACGCTGTTGTCATGTTAGTAACTCTGTTGTTATATTAGTAATGCTATTATCATGTTAATAACGCTGTTGTCACGTCAGTAATGCTGTTGTCATGTCAGTAACGCTGTTGTCATGTTAATAACGCTGTTGTCATGTTAGTAACTCTGTTGTTATATTAGTAATGCTATTATCATGTTAATAACGCTGTTTTCACGTCAGTAATGCTGTTGTCATGTCAGTAACGCTGTTGTCATGTCAGTAACGCTGTTGTCATGTTAGTGAGCCTGTTGTCATTTTGGTAATGCTGTTGTCATGTTAGTGACCCTGTTGTCATTTTGGTAAAGATGTTGTCATGTCGGTAATCCTGTTGTTGTGTCAGTAACGCTGTTGTCATGTTAGCGACCCTGTTGTCATGTCAGTAACCCTGTTGTCATGTTAGTAACCCTGTTGTCATGTTAGTAATGCTATTATCATGTTAATAACGCTGTTTTCACATCAGTAATGCTGTTGTCATGTCAGTAACGCTGTTGTCATGTTCGTGACCCTGTTTTCATGTCAGTGACCCTGTTGTTATATTAGTAACGCTGTTATCATGTCAGTAACGCTGTTGTCATGTCAGTAACACTGTTGTTATATTAGTAACGCTGTTGTCATGTCAGTAACACTGTTGTTATATTAGTAACGCTGTTATCATGTTAATAACGCTGTTGTCATGTCGGTAACGCTGTTGTCATGTCGGTAACGCTGTTGTCATGTTAGTGACCCTGTTGTCATGTCGGTAACCCTGTTGTCATGTTAGTGACCCTGTTGTCATGTAAGTGACCCTGTTGTCATGTTAGTGACCCTGTTGTCATGTTGGTAACCCTGTTGTCATGTTAGCGACCCTGTTGTCATGTCAGTAATGCTGTTGTCATGTTAGCGACCCTGTTGTCATGTCGGTAACCCTGTTGTCATGTTAGTGACCCTGTTGTCATGTAAGTGACCCTGTTGTCATGTTAGCAACCCCGTTGTCATGTTAGTGACCCTGTTGTCATGTTAGCGACCCTGTTGTCATGTCGGTAACCCTGTTTGTGTATCTGGAGGGTTAAAAAGTGTCTCCACTGGGCGGCAGACTAGAATCTGAACCAGAATATTTTCAGTGTTTGGACAACGTGAACACAAACCATAGCGACCCTCGATAAGTTCATCATAACGTTGATGTTGAGAAAACGGTGACTTCGTAAAACTTATACGAGTTTCTCATTGTCACACTGCCCCCTGCTGGTCGAGTGCTGAACTTCTTCAGAGTGATGGCACTGACAGTGTTCGTGCTGTGTGTGTGTGTCTGCGTGTGTGTGTGTGTGTGTTTGTGTGTGTCTGACCTGTTAGCTGCTTGTCGCCGGCGGCTGGGGCGATGCGAATGTACGGTGTGGTGAGCTGGGTGACGATTATAGCAGCTGCTCATCCAGGAATGGATGCAGAGAGAGACAGGTGCAGAGAGAGAGACAGGCTGTAGCAGGCGTTTGTACTGAAGCAGAAAGATTAGTGACATGCAGCATGTTCTCCCTCATCAGTACGTAACGTGAGGATTCACGATGATGCTGTAACGAAGCTACGAGCAGTTCATCCTTTTATTTCTACGTCTGACGGGTCATGTGATCTTTCACACCAGTCACATGACTCATAGATCTCCTCTCATCATCTACGACCTGATGGACAGTTGGACGCTGTGTAAAATTTAAATAAAACCAGAAAGAAATGATTTATAAATCTTGCAAACTCATTAAATTGAAAATAAACCAAAGACAACATATCAGATGTTGAAACGGAACCAATATTTGATGCTGGAGATCTTCACTGCATTAAAAAACAACAACCACTATTCTGGAGTGGAAATCACTGCATGGGCTCAGGAACACTTGTGAAAACCATCGTCTGTGAACACAGTTCATCGCTGCGTCCACAAATGATGTTAAAACTCTCCAAAGAAGAAACCAGATAGAAACATGATCCAGAAACACCGCCGCCTTCTCTGGACCGAGATCATTGAAGATGGACGGAGGTGAAGTGGACAACTGTCCTGAGGTCTGATGGATCACAATCTGAGATTCTCAACGGGTGACAAGTTAAACAGGAGATGTTAGTGATGTTAGAGATATTAGAGATATTAAAGATATTAAGGATACAATACATTTGAGAGATATTAGAGATAATAGAGATATTAAAGATAAGAGAGATATTAGACATATTAAGAATACTGGAGATACTAGAGATACTTGAGATATTAGCGATATTGGAGATACAAAAGATATTAGAGATGCTAGAGAAACAAGTTATTACAGATGCAGGAGATACTAGATATATTAGAGATATTGGAGATACTGGAGATACTAAAGATATTAGATATACTAAAGATAACAGAGATATTAGCGATATTTGTGATATTAGTGATACTAGCGATATTAGCGGTATTAGAGATATTAAAGGCACTAGAAGTATGAGCAATACTATAGATACTAGAGATATAAGAGATATTAGCGACACTAGCGATAATAGCAATATTAGCGATATTTGTGATATTAATGATACTAGCGATACTAGCGCTATTAGAGATATTAGAAGTATTAGCGATACTATAGATACTACAGATGTTAGAGACATTACAGTTTTCATCTTACACAGCGTCATTTTATTCTTCACATCGAATCATTTTAACCATCATTACGAGCACCGCCCACCTCAAACAAGAAGTGCTTTAATTAGTGAGACAGGCCCCGCCCACCTCAAACAGGAAGTGCTTTAGTTAGTGAGACGGGCCCCACCCACCTCAAACAGGAAGTGCTTTAATTAGTGAGACGGGCCCCGCCCACCTCAAACAGGAAGTGCTTTAGTTAGTGAGACGGGCCCCACCCACCTCAAACAGGAAGTGCTTTAGACCTGGAAGAAAGGTTCTGAGCAGCTGATCGATCGTCAGACATTAGTAATCAATCATGCAGCAGAAGCAGCTGTAAACATGTGCATACATGTTCAATGAATCTGATCGATACGTAACAGCATGGCTCTGAAGAACCAGACGTGTAGTTTTTGTACAGAACACGTATGTTAAAGTGTTCATAGGAATACATGTAGCTCTAACATACATGTAGATTGTTTATGTCCACACGTGTAAATTAGTATTTATATGTCACTTAATAACAATGTGTTATAAACTGCTGGTGTACATGACTTTAACATGTTCATACTTTACATACAGTTTACATGTATGTACATAAATAATATAAATATTAATAATAATAATAAGCTGTAGATGAATAAAACAAATACAATTTATAAATGATTTTATATAGACAAAAAAAAGAGTAATAATTAGACTTTTATTTTTCTGTCTCTGTCTGTCTCTCTCTCTGTCTCTCTTTGTCTCTCTGTCTGTCTTTCTCTCTGTATGTCTGTCTGTCTGTCTGTCTCTCTCTGTCTGTCTCTCTGTGTGTCTCTGAACTGTCCCTTTAACATTCAGCAGATGATCAGCTCTTCTTTACATTCACATCAGCTCTGTTCACTGTTAGCGCTGCAAGGCATCGTGGGTACACTGAAAGGGAAGGGGGTGGACTGCGCTCCCCAACACGAATCCCTCTGGGAGACGGGGTTGGCTGCTGCAGCGTGACTGACAGGTGTCAGGGGGCCGGCAGAGCCAATCAGCATCTGGTGTCGTTAGCGAGCAGAACTGAGCTCCAATAAAAGCTGATTAAAGCAGCAACAGTCAATTAGTGTGTGTGTGTGTGTGTGTGTGTGTGTGTGTGTGTGTGTGTGTGTGTGTGTGTGTGTGTGTGTGTGTGTGTGTGTGTGTGTGTGTGTGTGTGTGTGTGTGTGTGTGTGTGTGTGATAACCCTGGATGTTCATTGGGGGGGACAGCAGCGTGTTGGGCTGCTGTGTTGAACAGCTCTCTGGACACACACAGAGTCTTGTGTTAGCATGTGTGTGTGTGTGTGTGTGTGTGTGTGTGTGTGTGTGTGTGTATACCCTTTTCAAAACAAAATACACAAAACACCTTTCAAAATAAATGTTATTGAATACTTATCTAATTAAATGATTACGGACCATATTAGAAAAGGAAATGATCCCCAACTTTCAAAATAAAGTATAAAGTGAATCCTCTTCAACACAAAAATCTACTCAATACTTTTCAAAATAAAATGTACTGTGAAAACTTGAACATGGACTATACACATTTCAGCATAAAATGTATTTTCAAATTAAAGTGTGCTCTGTCTCCTTTCAAAATAAAAGATACTCCATGCTTCTCTCAATACGATGCATTTTATAATGTTGTTTAAAAAAAAAAAAAAAATGCATACAACTCCTTTAAAAATAAATGTGCATTATATACCAACTATAATTAAGCTGGTATCACACATTTAAAACAAAAAAATGCTATAACATTTATCTGAAGATAAAACCATTTCCACACTTTTCTATTAAATAAATGTTCAATAAAAAAAAATTAAACTGAACTCAATACCTTTCAAATTAAATGAACTGGAGAATCTTTCAAAATAAAATGCAGAGCTCTCTTTTACCTTTAGTGGCCACTCGCACACAGTCGATCTTCGT
>NW_027210835.1:220000-230000 GCF_029030835.1 Brachyistius frenatus | reverse complement strand
AATTCTACGACTGAATTAAAACTCAACGACTGAATTAAAACTCTAGCGACTGAATTAAAACTCTAGCGACTGAATTAAAACTCTAGCGACTGAATTAAAACTCAACGACTGAATTAAAACTCTACGACTGAATTAAAACTCTAGTGACTGAATTAAAACTCTAGCAACTGAATTAAAACTCTAGCGACTGAATTAAAACTCAACGACTGAATTAAAACTCTACGACTGAATTAAAACTCTAGTGACTGAATTAAAACTCTAGCAACTGAATTAAAACTCTAGCGACTGAATTAAAACTCTAGCGACTGAATTAAAACTCAACGACTGAATTAAAACTCTACGACTGAATTAAAACTCTAGTGACTGAATTAAAACTCTAGCAACTGAATTAAAACTCTACGACTGAATTAAAACTCTAGCGACTTCAGAAAACAGTTAAAACTATTCAGATCTGATCTCAAAACACTGGAGAGAAACTCGACTGATTCGCTGTTTGACTACACCAAACACTGGTAAACTTCAGAGTTCATGTTCTGTCTTCCACCAGCAGGTGTCAGAGTTCACACCGACTGTAAATGTGATTTACAGACACACTGAGCTGCACCTGAATGCAGCACAGTTAGTTTTTAACACTGTTTGTGTCCTGAGGGACGCTGGGAACAATAGCAGTGTTTTTCACAGGAGGCAGGTTCAGGACAGAAGTCATATATCAATCCCCCCCCACCTCCCTCTTCCCCCACCCAACCACCACACACACACACACACACACACACACACACACACACACACACACACACACACACACACACACACACACACACACACACACACACACACACACAC
Source organism: Brachyistius frenatus (assembly GCF_029030835.1). Lineage (NCBI taxonomy): Eukaryota > Metazoa > Chordata > Actinopteri > Embiotocidae > Brachyistius > Brachyistius frenatus. Next base: position 229,157 of record NW_027210835.1, on the reverse strand, counting down.
ACACACACACACACACACACACTTAAGGGTGTGGATGGTGGAAATGCAGTAATGTCACATTTCCTGCTGGACAGGAAACTAATGGAGGACAGGAAGACACACACATGCACTGAAACACACACTGAAACACACTACAGTTTGTGTTTAATCCTACAGATGTGAACAGAAACAGATTCAATCATCTTCTTCCTCTTTTCTTGCCCGTCTCTCGTCTCCCACTCACATCTGTCTCTCTTTGTGTCTTTTCTTTGCCTCTTTATCTCCGACACACCGGCTCCAATCACATTTCTCCACACTCGCTTGTTGTGTGTGTGACTGTAATCTGATTACAGCTGCAGGTCGCCCGCGGCAACACCTTTTGTCCTGCAATCTGAGCCTCTTATTTTGAAGTGTGTTGTTGCGGTGTGTGTGTGTGTGTCGGCCTTCGGGCACACCAACACACACACACACACACACACACACACACACACACACACTCTTCGATGTCAGAACAGACAAAAGCAAAGTTAAATATAAACATGTAAACATGGAATCGTATCTCAGAGCAGCATCTGTTCAATCTGATGGATTCAACCAGCTATCATGTCAATTAACACACAGCACATCACACACACACACACACACACATCACACGTGTGTGTGATGTGTGTGTGTGTGTGTGTGTGTGTGTGTGTGTGTGTGATTGACACATTAGCTGTTAATCCCTTGTTAATCCTCGGTGTTAGCAGCAGGCTCTGATTAGCCCCACCCGCTGATTGTTAATTAACCAAATCCCTCGTTTCAGCCCGGACAGCTGTTGACATGACAACTGTTACCGCGGATACTGCCTCCCTCCGGGACCTGACGGCAGTGTGTCTGTGTTGTCTTGCTTTTAATTTTCTATTTCACTTCCTGCCTCAGAGAGCTCCCTGCCGCCGTCTGAATGTTTCGCTGAGTCATGAAAAGTTGATGAGGCGGGAGATTGATGCTGCTGAATATTTGAAGACGTGTTCACCTGACGGGGGCGCCGCGGCTCTGGGCCGGCTTCAGCAGAACCGTGACCGACGAGTCCGTCTGGTTCAGAGGAGACTCCTGGTCGTAGGCCGGCATCAGAGGAGCTGCGGAAGAGGACAGAACGTCATCCTCAGCAGGACCAGGGACAGGACCAGGACCAGAACCAGGACCAGGACCCAGGTCAGGACCAGGACCAGGACCAGAACCAGGACCAGGACCCGGGTCAGGGGCCTGATCCTAGTCCGGTACCAGACCTCATTTAGACTCTGGTGGTCCTACCTGAGATCTTGGTGGTGAACTGGATGATGACGGGGGGGCCGAAGCCTTTCACCGTGGAGGCTTTTATTGTGAAGGAGTAGGTGGAGCCTGGGTAGAGGCCGGTGAACACGTGGCTCGTCTCATTGGCCGGTTTGAAGACCTTCCCGCTCTGATTGGACAGGTCGAACTCTGTGTCGAAGGAGCTCAGCGCTTTGTAGGAGATCTGGGAGAGAGCAAACATGTGAAACACTACGTTACCCATGATCCTCGGCAGCTCTCATAATGATGAATGACAGCTGTTGAATTCAGGGCTTGAACTAACCATTATTTTTTTATTATTAATTCATTAATCAGCTGTTTTTAAATATCAGAAATTAATGACTAAAACAGATTTATTGTTTGATGACCAACTAATCGATTAATGGACGAACGGCTGCAGCTCTGATTGTACTGGTTCTTGAAGCTCTTTGATTGGACGCTCACAGCAAAGCCCTCTGGGTGTTGTAGTTTACCTCGTACTGCCGGATGAGGCCGAAGGTCTGCAGCGGTTCTCTCCAGCTCAGACTGATCTGCTGCTCGTAGCTGCTGCCGAGGATCGAGTCCACCGGAACCGCCCCGGGAACTAGAACCAGAACGTTCAGAGAGTCAGATGGACCAGAACAGAACCTGAGATTGTACTGTGGTTCTACTGTGGTTCTATTGTGGTTCTACCGTACCGTCCTCGTCTGTTAGCACCAGCAGCTCCTCGCTCTCCTTGCGTCCCTCCGGGTTGCTGAGGACGAGTCTCAGGCTGACGTTGGTGAACGGTGGGAGGTTCCTGACGATGTGCTGCGGCACGCTGCTCAGGGAGTCGTACACCAGCTCCTCTTTCACCGGCCCCCTGCTGGACACCTGTCATATTACCTGTCTGGCTCCTCCCTTTCTCCTCCTCCACCTGTTGGCCCCTCCCTCTCTCCACCTGTTGGTCACTCCCCCTCCACCTGTTGGCTATTCCCTCCCTCCCCCTGTTGGCCCCACCCTGTTTACCTGATAGCGCCCCCTGCAGGTCTGTAGTGGTACTGCACCGTCAGGTTGTAGCTGTAGCAGCGTGTCACGTTGTATCCGAACGGTTCCCATCGAACCGTCACCTGTTTGGACTGAATGTCGACAACCTGAAGACGCCGCGGGCCGTGCATCGGGTCTGACACATAAACACACACAAACAAACATGAAGTCACACCTGTCTGATGTCACCGGGTCCACTTCCTGTTCTGGAAATACAAGTTTATCTGAGGAAACAAAGCTGGACCAGGTGGAATAATGAGGTCCAGTTTTAAGGTGTCCTGCTGGTTCTGGATCTTTAACAGACTCTGAATGTTTTTATCAGAAGTAAAGTAACGTTTCTGAGATTCATTAAGTTACAAAATAAAAACAGGAAGTTCTAAAAATGTGGTGTGTCTATCCCATAATATCCACCTTCCCTCCGGGACACATCGTTAAACTGTCATTCAGTCTGTTTGATCTGAGACGTCACGTCGGGAATAAAAACCCTCCAACATTCGCAGGGCTGATAAAGATCGACCAATCAGCAGACGGGATGACCGGATCATGTGACCCTGTTCCTGATCCTTCAGCTGTCTCAACATCACCTGATTCTACCTGAGCGACTGTGATCAGAACCACATGAACACAGCAGGGAGAGGAGGACCACAAGGGACAGCTGGAGCTAAAATCACGTAGCGGTGATCACAACAATGTGGTGAGCTCAGTGATGATGATCAGGAGACGACCCCTCCCCCCCACACACACACACACACACACACACTCAACTATCCCCCCCACACTCTCCCCTCTACCTCCAGCAGGGAGTTAAAACTGAACTAAAAGACAGGCTTCGACTAAACAGAGACACAAAGAGGGAGATTAAAGGAACTGAGCACGCCCTCTCTCACACTCCCTCCTTCCCTCACTCCCTCCCTCACTCCCTCACTCACTCACTCACTCACTCACTCACTCACTCACCCACTCACTCACTCACTCACTCGCCAATCTAAGTGCTGTATTTCAAGATGACAGACAGCGATCCACTCAGAGGGAGAATGATAGATGAGAGCAGGAAAGAGCAATTTCTCCTGACAAAACCCCACTGAGTGAGTGTGTGTGTGTGTGTGTGTGTGTGTGTGTGTGTGTTTTCAGGTGTTTTCTGCAGGCAGTGAACAATTCCTTTCCTGTTCTTTGTCGTCTTTCACCTGTGTGTGTATGTATGTGTGTGTGTGTGTGTGTGTGTGTGTGTGTGTGTGTGTGTGTGTGTGTGTGTGTGTGTGTGTGTGTGTGTGTGTGTGTGTGTGTGTGTGTGTGTGTGTGTGTGTGTGTGTGTGTGTGTGTGTGTGTGTGTGTGTGTGTGTGTGTGTGTGTATGTGTGTGTGTATGTTTTCAGGTGTTTTCTGCAGGCAGTGAACAATTCCTTTCCTGTTCTTTGTCGTCTTTCACCCGTGTGTGTATGTATGTGTGTGTGTGTGTATGTATGTGTGTGTGTGTGTGTGTGTGTGTGTGTACATGTGTGTGTGTATGTGTGTGTGTGTGTGTGTGTATGTGTGTGTGTATGTGTGTGTATGTGTGTGTGTGTGTGTGTGTGTGTGTGTGTGTGTGTGTGTGTGTGTGTGTGTGTGTGTGTGTGTGTGTGTGTGGTCAGCAGGGCTTCCATCCCATCATTTTTGGGCTGACATTTAAATCAGACATGGAGGCAGAGCGCCCTGCTGATGATGTCATCAGGTATTTTTCCAGTGAATGTTAAAAAACTACAAACTGCGACCTTGAAGAACTACAAAAGGTCACCAGAAGAACTTCCTGTTCGGGGTCAGCGGCATTGTCAACAACAGGTTTCATTTCGACATCTACGTTTTGTTTTTCATCGTCTGACCTTTGACTCTCGGAGCTGCAGCGCCCCCTACAATCTGTTTCCATGGAAACAAGCTCATTAAACTACAGTCTGTTTCCATGTTATGTAGACCTGCGTGTTTTTTTTTTCTCATGATTTGTGTCTGAAGTTTGCTGAACGTGTCAGTTCAGATACATCGAATCGGTCGGATTAATGATGAACTCTTGTTTGTTTTCACCGTTCAACTTCTGGTTCGGATTGAAGGTTTTAAAGGAGATGAAAACAAACAAACAAACAAACAAACACTGCAGAAGAAGAATAAGATAATGTTTCAGAGAGAAGTGTTGAATGTTTGAAGGTGACTTTGGGATAAAGAGGAGGAGGAGCAGCAGGAGGAGGAACATGAGAAAATAAATGACTAAATTAAAAGTCATGAGATAAAACTGATGTTCTCGGGTCAGAGTTTCTCTTCCTTCTGATGAATTCTGCGTGAAAACGATCATCAGTTGTTCAACACAAACTGAATGAAGACGCTGCGATGGAGTACAGCTTTTCCTCTTTTAGTTCTGTTTTGGGTCTCCTCCTCCTCCTTCTCCTCAGTTAATGTTTTCTCTTCCCAAGTCCGTCTGATAACGATGAACATTTGGAGATTTAGACGATTAAACCCTCATGAAGGAAACGAAGAGGAGACGGTGAAATAAAAAGGTAAAAATACAAAAGTAAAAGCTCTAAAACGTCTCAGTGACGAGCCGAGCGAAAAATCTGAGGTGGAAAAAGACGCAAAGAGAATGAAGTGAAATATTCATATGATATTTTTCTAAAAGCCTCGACAAACACACACACACACACACACACACACACACACACATTTTAATGGATGTTAACACACTCAGAGGGTTTTATTCCATGACCAATGCTAAGCTGTGTGTGTGTGTGTGTGTGTGTGTGTGTGTGTGTGTGTGTGTGTGTGTGTGTGTGTGTGACATCAAATATCAAAGCCAACTTATTCAAGGTGTTTTTTTTTTTGACTTATTTTTGTTTTTGTAACAAAAACTGATATTTACTGATATAAATGGTTATTTACTAATCTAAACTAATATTTACTTATGTAAACTGATATTTACTAATAAAAACAGATATTTACTCAAATAAACTGATATTTACTAATATAAATGGATATTTATTAATATAAATGGATATTTACTACTATAAACTGATATTTACTAATATAAACTGATATTTACTCATATAAATGGATATTTACTAATCTAAACTAATATTTACTAATATTAACTGATATTTACTACTATAAACTGATATTTACTAATATAAATGGATATTTACTAATCTAAACTAATATTTACTCATATTAACTGATATTTACTAATATAAACTGATATTTACTAATCTAAACTAATATTTAGTAATATTAACTGATATTTACTAATATAAATGGATATTTACTAATCTAAACTAATATTTTGTAATATTAACTGATATTTACTAATATAAATGGATATTTACTAATATAAACTAATATTTACTTATGTAAATGGATATTTAATAATATAAACTTATATTTACTAATATAAATGGATATTTACTAATATAAACTTGTATTTGCTAATGTAAACTTATATTTACTAATATAAACTTATATTTACTAATAAAAACTTATATTTACTGTTATAAATATTTATTTACTGATATTTAGTAATAATTCCTACTGATTCTATTCTATTCTTTTGATATTTACTTATACACTTATATTTACTAAACTTAATTTATATTCACTAATATTTACTGGTATTTACTAATATTGATTTATAATTACTTCTATTTACTAATATTAATATATATTTATTGATACTTACTGATTATCATTTTGTTGATAACAGCAGCTAACGATCATTCAATTTTAGTTGATGATTAATTGTCATAGAAATAATGATAATAATTAGTTTTCAGTTTATTTTGTTTGTTTGTTTATTTGTCACATTTTATTTTGTTTGTTTATTTGTCACAGTGTCAGCCTCCTCTTGTAGCTGCTGGTGTGGAGATGGTGATGAAGCATCATATGAATGTTTTTATACAGATTAATGGAAACGATTCTAATTATGACAGAATGTGATCAGATGGCTTAGTCCTGATCAGGTGATGATGTAATGATTGTAATCAGGTGATGATGTAATGATTGTAATAACAGGACGGTGTTGACATGAAGCCGAGGTTCTAACGGATCAGAACATGTGAATGCTCCATTCTGCTGCTGCTTCGTTCTCTTTACTTTTACTGGAACCTCCAGAGTTCTCCGTGTTCTGCTGTGAACTTCCTCTATAAACTTTTATTCAGATCACAGTGATGATCACAGCCAGACGTTCCTCCTAGAACACAGAGGAACATGTTTGTCTGATTTCCTGTCCGACTGAAGACGAGCGTCACGTATGAAGCAGAATATTTAACCGTGATGTTTCTGTTTATCTGCCACCAGCTGAGCCGCCTCACTGAGCGCTAAGTCCTAAAGCTTGTATGATGGACACAAGCATTTATTATTAAACACACTCACACTCACACACACACACACACACACACACACACACACACACACACACACACACACACACACACACACACACACACACACACACACACACACACAGGCTGGTTCATAATTTATCAGCAGTAAGATGAATAAATAAAAGTGAGTTGAAGACAGACGAGTGTTATTAGAGCGTACATTATCACACTGAGTGTCACAGAGACACAAACACACCCTCTGAGCTGTCAATCACACTCACACACACACACATACGTCTTTCAACATTTCTTTCCTTTATGTTTCCTGCCTCTGATGTCAGAGGAGCGACAGTCCCAGACGGGTGGAGCTTATCATAGACTGACACACCTAGTTTGGTTCTGAAAAGAACCTCCAACAACCCAAACAACCAACACGCTTCTACCGGGGAACCCAAGAACCTCCTTAAAACCCCGCAGAGTGATATCAAAACCCCAAAAGGACTGCTAGAACCTCATCAAGGACTAGACCCTCATCAAAGACTAAAACCTCATCAAGTACTACTAGAACCTCATCAAGGACTAGAACCTCATCAAAGACTAAAACCTCATCAAGGACTACTACAACCTCATCAACGACTAGAACCTCATCAAAGACTAAAACCTCATCAAGGACTCCTAGAACCTCATCAAGGACTAGAACCTCATCAAGGACCACTAGAACCTCATCAAGGACTCCTGGAACCTCATCAAGGACTAGAACCTCATCAAGGACTCCTAGAACCTCATCAAGGACTAGAACCTCATCAAAGACTAAAACCTCATCAAGGACTACGACAACCTCATCAAGGACTAGAACCTCATCAAAGACTAAAACCTCATCAAGGACTACTACAACCTCATCAAGGACTAGAACCTCATCAAAGACTAAAACCTCATCAAGGACTACTACAACCTCATCAACGACTAGAACCTCATTAAAGACTAAAACCTCATCAGGGACTCCTAGAACCTCATCAAGGACTAGAACCTCATCAAGGACCACTAGAACCTCATCAAGGACTCTTAGAACCTCATCAAGGACTAGAACCTCATCAAGGACCACTAAAACCTCATCAAGGACTCCTAGAACCTCATCAAGGACTAGAATCTCATCAAATACTAAAACCTCATCAAGAACTACGACAACCTCATCAACGACTAGAACCTCATCAAAGACTAAAACCTCATCAGGGACTCCTAGAACCTCATCAAGGACCACTAGAACAGACAGACAGGTCTTCATCGTTGGTCCTCTGCAGAGCATGTTCCTGACAACACGTGTCAGCTGTGTGAGTGTTTGCTTCAGTCATGTAGCAGCAGGTCTGAGTGTTGAAACCCGACACGCGTCGCGTTGTCTGGATCACGTGTTCTCAGAAACGTGTCAAATGTGTAAATCTGATGTTGTTCTTTGCCACACGTTTTGTTTGAGAGATGATTATTATTGAATTATTAATATCGTTATTATTATTAATGTAATGATCAATATCAGATTATTCTTATGGTTTTAATTATTATTTAATTAACTATATTTCTCTTCAGCTACTGATATTCATCGTTAGGAAATGTTATTTTTGCAAATATATGTAGATAATATAATATTATAAAATGTAAATAAAATACTATAAGATGATATGATATGATGTAATATAGTAAAATATAATATAATGTATTATAATATAATAATAATAATACAATATAATAATGTAATATTGAGTTTATATAAATGAACTATGTGAAAGAGAAAAAGAAAAAGAAATAATTCTATATTTTGTCTGCATCTCAATGGAACAAGAAGACAAAATAAATTACGATCAATAATAATTAAGAATTAAGAATGTAAATAAAAAGAGAAATAAAATGTGAGTGTAACCGAAACAGAGCAGCAATGAAGAGCTGCTGCACCTGTGTAATTAGCACGCTAATTGCTAATCACATTCTGTTTGTTGTTTACACACACACCTGCACCAGCAGCTAGCATGATGTGTACACTGCAGCCATTAAGAGCTAATGAGTGTGGCGCTAACGAAGCTCACTGCCTTAATGACCTCACCATTAACCATTAGCCACCTGATGAGCTCAGCGCTAACGCAGCATAGCATGGCACGCTAATGACTCCTCCATTAACCTCCTAATGAGAGCAGTGTGAGTGCAGACTAGCAGCTGCTTTCTGCTAGCTGCCATCACAGTAAAGGGATATTACAAATAAAACTGACTGTAGAGGACAAGGAAGGACGAGACGTCCATCATCATCATCATCATCTCATCACATCACAATCATCAACATCACATCATCATCATCATCACCATCACCATCATCACCATCACCATCATCACATCACCATCATCATCATCACATCACCATCATCACCATCACATCACCATCATCACATCATCATCATCATCACCATCATCATCATCACATCACCATCGTCATCATCATCACCATCATCACCATCACATCACCATCATCATCATCACATCACCATCATGATC
>NW_027210835.1:210000-217500 GCF_029030835.1 Brachyistius frenatus | reverse complement strand
GGATCAGGTCTACATGCAGAGAACCACACACACACATCTCGGGGTTCCACTGATTTCTTAACGAGGGAAGAACGAGTTAACGAGTTAATTAAAATTCGTGACCTTCGGCGAATCACAGCAGACCTGGATTCTATTACCCAGAATCCCGATGGAGCTGCTCTAATTCCTCCTGACCCACTTCATCACACACCCACACACCCACACACCCACACACACACACACACACACACACACACACAGAGGTGTGTCTTAACCGGAACATGATAAGCACGCATCATTGCACATGTATCCTACTTAGTGTGTGTGTGTGTGTGTGTGTGTGTGTGTCTGCACATCCACAGTTTGAGTGACAATTCAATCAGAGGTTAAACCGGCGGGATGGGGTGGAGGTGTGTCGAATCATGTGACCAACAAACGCCTCCTCACCTGTCTCACACACACACACACACACACACACACACACACACACACACACACACACACACACACACACACACACACACACACACACACACACACACACACACACACACACACACACACTCACTCACTCACACACACACACACTCACTCACTCACTCACTCACTCACTCACACACACACACACACACACACTCACTCACTCACTCACTCACTCACACACACACACACACACACACACACACACACACACACACACACACACACACACACACACACACACACACTCACTCACTCACTCACTCACACACACACACACACACACTCACTCACTCACTCACTCACACACACACACACACACACACACACACACACACACACACACACTCACTCACTCACTCACTCACTCACACACACACACACACACACACACCACACACACACACACTCAGTGCAGTAATGAGGGGCTTTAATAAATGAGATCCTCGACTGACGACGTTAAAATATAAATATGAACAAAACAGACAGACAGGTGGACAGACAGACAGGTGGACAGACAGGTGGACTCAGTTTTCAAAATAAAAGACGTTTGATGAATTGTACTCTGGAGCGATCCGATCAGCTGCCATCGTTGATCAATAAAGAATAATTGATCTGTAATCTGGTTGTTGTGTTTACAGCAGCAGCTGATTCTCCTGTTGATTGACAGACCGATCAGTTTATTGATCCACAGGTTGAATGTTCAGCTGATCCACTGATGATGACACGTGTACAGTCAGAGAGCCGATAGGATCGGAGCTGGGTTCAGAGGAGAAACGCTCCAATGAAACAACACAAACATTAATGACACGGCCAGCAGCCAATCAGGACTCACGTTTGACAGTGAGGTCGGCGTAGGACGACATGCTCACACCACGCTCTGATTGGGCGATGCAACGGTAGCGTCCCGAGTCGCCCTTCGTTGTGTTCTCCACGTCGAAGCCTGCCACGTAGCGACGCGAGTTCACCGGCTTGGTTTCCTTGACAACCGCCTGGCGCCCGCCCATCCCCTGACGACCCAAACACACACACACACACACACACACACACACACACACACACACACACACACACACACACACACACACACACACACACACACACACACACACACACACACACGTCAGATCACCTGCAACAGGTGCCGCCTCCTGTCCTGGCGGCCGATCCGAGGTGTCTGCGAGGCGGCGGGTGGATCACCTGTAGGTACAGCAGCAGGCTGCTCTGCGGCCGGCCGTTCACCGTGCAGTGGAACGTCGCCGTCTGGCCCGCGTTCACCTCAACGCCCTTAATGTGCAGGAAGTGAGGCGTGCTCACTGGGGACACACAGAGGTCAGAGGTCACACACTGCAGCAAGGAACCAATGGAGATGGATCCTGGAGGAGTGTGTGTGCATGTGTGTGTGTGTGTGTGTGTGTGTGTGTGTGTGTGTGTGTGTGTGTGTGTGTGTGTGTGTGTGTGTGTGTGTGTGTGTGTGTGTGTGTGTGTGTGTGTGTGTGTGTGTGTGTGTGTGTGTGTGTGTGTGTTCACATAACAAAGCAACATCAGAAATGCCTTCAGACCAGCAGGTAGATAAACAGACGGATGGATCAAAGTCCATGCTAACCAATTTATATTTTAATGAGCTCCCCAGCCTCAACCCACACACACACACACACGCACGCACACACACACACACACACACACACACACACACACACACACACACACACACACACACACAGACTGACCTTGATTCTACGATGCCGATTCAACTTTTAACATCGTTATCCAATTAAGGAGCCAAACCTCGTTAACCAATTAGGAGCCTGTTCTACAAGAGGGCGGGGCCTTTCTCTGCATGTGTGTGTGTGTGTGTGTGTGTGTGTGTGTGTGTGTGTGTGTGTGTACTTACTGCACTGGTGACCCTGCAGTGTGATGTCCTTGATGGCCAGAACTCCTCTCTGCCCGGTGCTGACTGCCTCGAACACCACCTGACACACAGACCAATCACATCACTTGTCAATGACATCATCAGTAGGATTACTAAAGGAGGTCCACATAGAACCAAAACCAGGTCTGACAGGAGGTCCACATTGTAAAAATATCCAGATTTAAGGAGGACCGGTTCTAGAGGAGAACAGACGGGCTGCTCACTTCCTGTATGTGACTCAGTTTGGTTGTGTTCTTGTTGGCTCTGTTTGGTTCTTTTGTGTTCTGTTCCTACAGGGTTCTACTTAAATGACTGTGTGTGAGTTCCTGTGTTTTTCTGTGTGTACATTCCACAGTCTTATCGCCACGGAAACCGGTGCCATATATCCTGTTGGTGCCCAGAAACAGGAAGTCCTCCTCCCTCCATCCACCCGTTTGTCCTCTCCCCCTCCCCCTCATCTCAGCTGTGACTCCTCTTCCCTCCATTCTTCTTCTCTGCTTCCTGTTGTGATAGAACGTGACGGTAGAACATTATGGTAGAATGTGACGCAGAATGTGACGGTAGAACGTGAAGTTAGAACGTGAAGGTAGAACGTGACAGTAGAACGTGATGGTAGAACGTGAAGGTAGAATGTGAAGTTAGAACGTGAAGGTAGAACGTGAAGGTAGAACGTGAAGGTAGAACGTGACAGTAGAACGTGACAGTAGAACGTGATGGTAGAACGTGAAGTTAGAACGTGAAGGTAGAATGTGACGGTAGAACGTGAACGTCACAGGAACAGAAACAGAATGTGGGATCTCGAGTTCCTGTTTTTTTTCTCCTGCAGGTGTCGATGTTTTTTGGCACAAGGTTCCCATGGTGAGAAAAACTGTGTGTGTGTGTGTGTGTGTGTGTGTGTGTGTGTGTGTGTGTGTGTGTGTGTGTGTGTGTGTGTGTGTGTGTGCGTGTGTGCGTGTGTGTGTGTGTGTGTGTGTGTGCGTGTGTGTGTGTGTGTGTGTGTGTGTGTTGAACCAATTAGCTGCAGCCCTCATGCGGTTTAGAGATGACGGAGCTTTTAAAGCCACATAAAAGAGCTTTCAATACGGATCAGCCACATCCAGAGTGAGTGTGTGTGTTCTGGTGTTCCTGTCTCTGTGAGGACCACGTGCACTTTCAGGCCTTGTGAGGACATGTGGTCCGGTCCTCACGGTGGAACCTTCAGAGGAACGTTCCAGCGTTTGGACCTCGAGGGTTCCTCGTGGTCTGAGTGTGTTGGTGTGTCAGGACATCGTTGATGAAAAGCTGCTGCAGCGTTTCACTGATATTTAAAGCTTCATTGTTGAGACCTGATCCTGCATCCAATACATGGAACATATCAGAACTAAAGAGATTATTAAAGATGATTACTGTCAACATCAACCTGATTAATCTGATTAATCTGATCAATCTCAACTTGTTTCTACAACTCAGTCAACCCTCTGAACTTTGTGATCACATTACCAGATTGTCAAAATAAATCTACAGGTGTCAGGTTCAAGTTTAATTTACGTTCAGGTTCAGGTTCAGTTTTAAATTCAGGTTTAAGTTTAAATTTAAATTCAGGATCAGGTTCGGGTTCAGGTTTAAGTTTAAATTAAAGTGCAGGTTTAGGTTCAGGTTTAAATTCAGGTTAAGGTTTAAGTTCAGGTTCAGGTTTAAGTTTAAATTCAGGTTGAGGTTTAAGTTTAGGTTCAGGTTTAAGTTCAAGTTTAGGTTCAGGTTCAGGTTTGAGTTCAGGTTTAGGTTCAGGTTTAAGTCCAGGTTTAGATTCAGGATCAGGATCAGTGTCCTGAGAATCCATCACTACCTGAACACAGTGTTCTGATAACAGTTGTTCAGCAGTAAAAACGAGTTGTCGTGTGCTTGTGAGTTACCTGGTAGTGATTGGGCCAGAAGGTGGACACAGCAAGCTCCAACTCCTTCCAGATGTGGTAGGCAGGGCCTGAGGAGTTAAAGACGGGAACTCCCAGAGGACTGTTGTTCTCTGCAGGAAACAAACTCTGTTAAAAAACTTGAGAGCTCAGCCACCAAACTAACAAACCTGAAAGCTCCGCCCCCCACCTATCACACCTGAGAGCTTCGCCCCAGGCTAACACACCTGAGGGACCTCCGCTGACGTTACTATGCTACTGTGTGTGTGTAGTACTGCAGCGGTACTTTGGAGTACTTCTGAGTACTTTGGAGTACTTTGGAGTTCCTGACGCACCTTTGACGTAGACGTTGAGTGTGGCGGGCGTGGCAGCCTCGCGGCCTCCTGCCTGGTAGAACAGGAAGCTGACGCAGTGTGTGTCGTTCTCTTTGAGCGGCGGCAGCAGCATCTGAGCTCGCTGACCGCCATAACGGCCCGACGTGTTCACGAACAGGAAGGAGGAACCTGCCGACAGGAAGTGACATGTCATAAAAAAGACAAAATAACAGCCTTGAATTCAAGTTGAATGAATAAGTATTCATTGAAAATAATTAAAACATTCTGAAGAATGAAATGTTAAGAATGTGGAAAAATCTAAAAATTGAACGATGAAGACGTGACGAGTAAATAAAGATCTGATTTTCTCATTTATATTACTGTTATTATTAATATGGAATATTCAAACTATTGAAATGTCGTCAATCAGAAGCTGCCAAAATAAAAGTGAGATTTTAAGCAGCTGTAATGAGAAATTTCAGAATAAAGCTGGTGTTGTTATGTGAGTATCAGAAGAATGAAGTTGACGTGCAGCGATGCGTCAGACAGACTTCAGAATAAAAGCTCATGTTGGGTCGTCACACTTTAAAATGAAAAGAGCAACGAAAGATGGAGAGACGGCGAACAGGATACCCATCAGTGACAGGAGACGCCAAAACAAAAGACTCTCATTAGTGTATTAAAACAGAAAATCCATAATTCATCGGCACTGACAAGCGTAGTGTGTGTGTGTGTGTGTGTGTGTGTGTGTGTGTGTGTGTGTGTGTGTGTGTGTGTGTGTGTGTGTGTGTGTGTGTGTGTGTGTGTGTGAACAAATCACTCATTTTGTCGACAGTGGGAATCTATAATTGGAAGACTTCAGAATAAAAGCTGGGTGTTCATTTTAAAGCTTTGAAACTCAGAAAGCAGCTCCTTCTGTGTGTGTGTGTGTGTGTGTGTGTGTGTGTGTGTGTGTGTGTGTGTGTGTGTGTGTGTGTGTGTGTGTGTGTGTGTGTGTGTGTGTGTGTGTGTGTGTGTGTGTGTGTGGTTCCTCATTAGTGTGTGTTCACGTCTCTGTGTCACGACTACAGCTGTCAATCATCTGAGCTGCGTTCACTTTTTTTCACATTTCTGTTGCTGCAAAGTTTCTATGAAATTTAAATGACTCCTGTTTTACAGTGTGTGTGTGTGCGGGTTGAAGGGCGTCTCCATGGTAACAGCAGCAGAGAGCAGTGTTCATCCAGTCAGCTGTCTGTCTGAGTCCTCACGGCTTTTTATTGTTGTTCAATCTGCTGATCAGGTTTTTAATCAATCATTCGATCGTTTTGTTTTACCGATAACTAATGTAAAGTTTTTGATCGTTCAATTATTCAAATGTTTGATAATTAATTTCTCTTACATGTGTGTAACGTCTAATGGGTGTAACGTGTAACGTGTCCTGAGGAGGTCGTTCAGAAGATCGTCGACCTTCAGACCAGCTGATCTGTTTAATATCACACTTTGTTTGATTTCATTTCCAGGTTGTTTAAATGTGTCAGAGGATCAATGGAGGAAGAGGAGAATCGATTGGAGGAGGAGGGGGGGAGGAGGGGGGAGGGGGAGGAGGAGGGGGTGAGGAAGATGAGGAAGAGGAGGAGGAGAAAGATGAGGAAGAGGAGGAGCAGGAGGAGGAGGGGGTGAGGAGGTGGAGGGGGAGGAAGAGGAGAAAGGAGAGGAGGTGGAGGGGGAGGAGGAGGTGGAAGGGGAGAAGGAGGAGGAAGGGGAGGGGGAAGGGGAGGAAGAGGAGGGGCAGGAGAAGGAGAAAGATGGGGAAGAGGAGGAGGAGGAGCAGGAGGTGGAGGAAGAGGAAGAGAAGGAGGTTAAAATCACAGGGAGGAGGAGGGGGAAGATGAGGAAGAGGAGCAGGAGGCGGAGGATGAGGAGGAAAAGGAGGAGGAGATGGAGGAAGAGGAGGAGGGGGAGGAAGGGGATGAGGAGGAGGAGCAAGAGGAAGAGGAGGAGGAGAGGAGGGGGAGGAAGATGAGGAAGAGGAGGAGGTGGAGGAGAAGGAGGAGGAAGGGGAGGGAGAAGGGGAGGAGGAGGAAGATGAGGAAGATGAGAAGGAGGTGGAGCGGAGCAGGAGGAGGAAGAAGAGGACAAGGAGGAAGATGAGGAGGAGGAAAAGGAGGAGGAACATGAGGAGGAGGAAGAGGACGAGGAGGAAGATGAGGAGGAGGAGCAGGAGAAGGAGGAGGAGGAGGAAGGGGAGGAGGAGGAGGAGGAAGATGAGGAAGAGGAGAAAAAGCAGGAAGAGGAAGAGAAGGAGAAAGAGGAAGAGGAGGGGAAAGGGGAGGAGGAGGAAGAGGAGGAGGAGGTTCAATCATCACAGGGAGGAGGAGGAGGAAGATGAGGAAGAGGACGAAGAGGAGCAGGAGGAGGAGGCGGAGAAGGAGGAGGAGGAATAGGAAGGGGAGGAGGAGGAAGAGGAGGATGAGGAGAAAGAGGATGGGGAGGAGGAGGATGAGGAGGAAGAGGAGGAGGATGGGGAGAGGAGGGGGAGGAAGATGAGGAAAAGGAGGAGGTGGAGGAGAAGGAGGAGGAAGGGGAGGGAGAAGGGGAGGAGGAGGAAGATGAGGAAGATGAGAAGGAGGAGGACGAGGAGGAAGATGAGGAGGAAGAGGAGGAGGAGGAGGAAAAGGAGGAGGAAGATGAGGAGGAGGAGGGAGGAGGAAAATGAGGAAGAGGAGCAGGAGGAGGAGGAGGAGGAGCAGCTGATGAGTTCAGATTCTGCTGATGAACATTTGTTTCATGTTTCATATGAAGAAGCAGAAAACAGGAAGTCCATCTGCAGCCAATCAAAGGAGCAGGTGTCACATTTCACCTGGTCGTCAGCGAGACACCAAAAATACACCAACGAACAACACAGCTTCTGACGACCTCCTGATGACATCACAGGTCACTGAGGTAC
>NW_027210835.1:175000-207500 GCF_029030835.1 Brachyistius frenatus | reverse complement strand
AGCTGTGTGTGTGGTGTGGGGGGGGTGAAATCTGTTTTAAATTCACTTTAAAGCTACACAGTGTGTTTGTGTATCTATTTGTGTGTATTTGTTTGTGTGCGTGTGTTTTATTTTTTGAACACACACACACACAAACACACACACACACACACACAAACACACACACGCACAGAAAAGTGGTTTTGACCTCCAGGTCTCTTTGACACAGAAAAGCATTGTGGGAGTTATCACACAACAGACAGACAGAGAGTGTGAGTGAGTGTACATATTTGCCTTCAAGCTTCACTCTGTGTGTGTGTGTGTGTGTGTGTGTGTGTGTGTGTGTGTGTGTGTGTGTGTGTGTGTGTGTGTGTGTGTGTGTGTGTGTGTGTGTGTGTGTGTGTGTGTTTGCTGTGTACAGCTGGCAGTGAGCTGATAACAGCCCTATTAGAAATATTAATATACCCTGAACCCCACAGAGACACACACACACACACACACACACACACACACACACACACACACACACACACACACACACACACACACACACACACACACACACGCTGAGATGCTTTTAGTGTGTGTGTGTGTGTGTGTGTGTGTGTGTGTGTGTGTGTGTGTGTGTGTGTGTGTGTGTGTGTGTGTGTGTGTGTGTTCCCCCTGGTCGTCCCTGATTGGAGCAAATCAATTACACCCCAAGTTTCATTGGCCCACAGCTGTGACTGACAGGCCGGCGTTCTGCTCACAGCGAGATCGAAACACAACCAAACAACAGCAGAACTTTCAAGAACCACGCGTCTGAGAACGCAGACCAGAACCAGCATCAGAACCAGAACCAGAACAAGAACCAGGATCAGAACCAGGTCCCACAGCATGACTCCGACCAGCTGTCACTCACTACTTCAGTCTTGAAACTGTGTTTACATGAAGGTCTGCTAAGTCACTGCGGGGTGGACCAATCAGTGGTCAGTGGGCGGGGCTAAGTGAGATGCTACGTGATGTTCGATGCTGATTGGTTATAGCTGCTCTCAGTTTCATAAAACGTCAGAAAAAAACACACAAAGTGTCTGATGTCTTCGTCACAGAAAGTCATGTGACAAGGTAGAAAGATTGTAAAGTCCACGTTGGAGTTTGAATCTGTGACAAAGCAAAACGTTTTCTTGAATATCGTAACTTATCTAACTTACATTACGAACGTTAAGCAACCGTCATGTGCGTATCATTATGTATTGTAAAAGTTCTTCAGGTGTTAATCGATTGTTTTGAGGAACACTTAAGGAAATGTTTCAGCTAAAAGGAACAAAAGGTTTACGACAGTGTAGTTAAATAACGATAAAGATGACTAAGCACTGGGCTAACAGCAACAGCTAGCTAATGGGTTAGCTTCTAAAAATGCTAACTAAAGCTAGCATTGATGAGGATAACGTAATGTTAATTAATCACTGTCATCAAAGCGTGACGGGACTTTATCTCTAATATCTCTAATATCTCCGATCGATCCCGTTAAGAGAAACTGAACGCTTCCTGTTTCTGTTTCAAAGTAAAAGCCTTCATTTCTTATCAAGGTTTTTGTTGTGAAACATTTGCAGGAAGTTGTAGGTGATTCCTCCAGAATAAAGGTGGTTATGTTGTTGACGCATATATTATTGATTATTTGATGTAAACTTGTTGCCATAGAAACATAAACATAAAGTCTGAGTTTGGATTTAAAGAACAAATACGAGGAACACGTTCCACCTCTCAAACAGCTGATTGACTGGATCTTGAACCTCCTCATCACAGTGTTGGTCGACATACCGGTGATCTCATAGATAACGCAAACACTTTATTTTTAGCTGAGCAGGCGGGAAGTTCTCTGGACCTTCAGAACCAAACGACAGGAGAACCGAGCTGCTGACCAGAACATCAGGGAGAAGATCCCAAACTCTCGGCGCTGCTCGGTCTGAAACAACGAAGCACTAACGAGTCCGAGCAGCACATCCAGGGAGTGTGTGTGTGTGTGTGTGTGTGTGTGTGTGTGTGTGTGTGTGTGTGTGTGTGTGTGTGTGTGTGTGTGTGTGTGTGTGTGTGTGAGTGTGTGTGTGTGTGTGTGTGAGTGAGAGAGAGAGAGAGAGAGAGAGAGTCTGTGTTTGTGTGTGTGAGAGTGTGTGTGTCAGTAAAGGGTATTAAAGCAGATTACTGTTGTTCACTGACAGCAGAGAGAACGAGCTACACAGTTCAGATTAGATTGAACTTGTACCATTTATAAGAACATTAAACGGAGCCTGCAATCACTGGTCAATCGATGCTGCTGCTCAGCCTGTGTGTTTGTGTGTGTGTGTGTGTGTGTGTGTGTGTGTGTGTGTGTGTGTGTGTGTGTGTGTGTGTGTGTGTGTGTGTGTGTGTGTGTGTGTGTGTGTGTGTGTGTGTGTCTGCAATATTAAACCAGACATGTTTCAGCAGAGAACAGCAACTGTATTGAGTTAATTTCCCGCACAGCTCGTTTTTCTCCGACTGAGACCACATTCAGAAGTCCCATTCAAAAAGTGTCTGTTTTAAGATAAAGCCAGTGAAGCTTTAGATCTGGGAGTGTTGTGAAATCAGCAGTGTCGGTTGTGTTTGAGTCCTGCAGACTGTTTATTCTCAGATTCTTTATTTCGCTGCAGCTTTTTTGCAAAACTGATTCAGTTTATGAAATTGAAAATGATTTTTCTGCAGAAAGATTGCAGGGATTGTTAAAAAAAATCGGAAGATCCAGTAAATATGACAGAATTTACTGAAATTTGTGTTAATTATTGCGACGGTAAGATTCACAGGAGAAACTGATCACTTGTGGACTTCATGCAGTCACTGCTTTGAAACGATTTCTGCTACATTTTAGATTGCTTTAATTTTAATACCTTCAGAGTGCTGGTTAACAACCCAGAACACACTTCTGTATACAGAGAGCTTCTCTCAGCAGTGAAGATGGGGAGAGGTTCACCACTCTGAAAGACTGTGTTGGAAAATAGTTCAACAATCTGAGAATAATGTTCCTCAACGTAAAACTACAAAGAATTAGTGGATTTCATCGTCTACGGTTCATAATATCATTAAAAGATTCAGAGAATCTGGAGAAATCTCTGAACACAAGGGACAAGGCTGGAAACCAATATTGGATGGTGGTGATCTTCGGGCCCTCAGGCAGCACTGCATTAAAAACACACTATTCTGGAGTGGAAATCACTGCATGGGCTCAGGAACACTTGTGAAAACCATCGTCTGTGAACACAGTTCATCGCTGCGTCCACAAATGATGTTAAAACTCTCCAAAGAAGAAACCAGATAGAAACATGATCCAGAAACACCGCCGCCTTCTCTGGACCGAGATCATTGAAGATGGACTGAGGTGAAGTGGACAACTGTCTTGAGGTCTGATGGATCACAATCTGAGATTCATCAAATCTTCTTCTTTTCCAGATGTCCCGTCATGGAGCTGCATGTCTCTGCTCTGTGATTGTCGTCTCCACCAACAGTTCTTCTCTTCTATCTCTATGCTGTCTTTTTCTCTCTCTGCTCTCCTCTCACCCCAACCGGTCAAGGCAGATGCTCCGCCCACCTCTGATCCTGGTTCTGTTAACAGAAGCTCCGCCCACCTCTGAGCCTGGTTCTGTTAACAGATGCTCCGCCCACCTCTGATCCTGGTTCTGTTAACAGATGCTCCGCCCACCTCTGATCCTTGTTCTGTTAACAGATGCTCCGCCCACCTCTGATCCTGGTTCTGTTAACAGATGCTCCGCCCACCTCTGATCCTGGTTCTGTTAACAGATGCTGCGCCCACCTCTGATCCTGGTTCTGTTAACAGATGCTCCGCCCACCTCTGATCCTTGTTCTGTTAACAGATGCTCCGCCCACCTCTGATCCTGGTTCTGTCGGAGGTTTCTTCCTGTTAAAGGGAGTTTTTCTTCCCTCTGTTGGAGGTTTTTACCTCCTAGATTTTGTGGGAATTGTTGAATTGTTGAATTGTTGCTTTCTCTGTATAATATTGTAAAGTCTTGCTGTAAAGACTTTAATGTGTTAAGTGCCATGAAATAACCTGTGTTGTGATTTGGCGCTATATAAATAAAGTTGAATCGAATTTAATCAAATCACCCATTGAAAACATCTGGAGCATCAGGACATGAACAATACAACAAAGGAGACCCTGAACTGTTGAGCAGCTGAAATCCTCTATCAGGCCAGAATGGGATCACATTTCACTTTCAAAACTCCAGAAACTGGTCTCCTCAGTTCCCCAATGTTTCCAGAGTGTTGTTAAAAGAAGAGTTGATGCAGCTCAGTGGTGAACATCATCCTGGAACAACTTTATAGAGACGTGTTGCTGCATCAGATTCACAATGAGAAGATAACAAACAATAAAATGTCTGTTTCAACATTTGACATGTTGTATTTGAAATATTTTATATTAAATATTAGTTTATGAGATGAAATCATCACATTCTGTTTATGTTTACCATTTAAACGGCATCACTACTATTATAGAAACAGAGTTGTAGTTTGTAACAACAAAGTATCAGTACGTAGTATTAGTACACAAAGTACACATATGTTACTGCTGTACTGTCTGTCTGTCTGCTGTGGAGGGTTAGTTAGATTTAATGTCCTGCTCACTGCTCCACACATCAGCCGGGAGGAGATCGAACCGCAGAGGAGGAGGAGTGTGTGAGTGTGTGAGTGTGTGTCCATCGGGAGAGAAACTGTTTGCTCTCTGATTGCTTGGATTGGCTGCAATTAGTCACACACACAGAAACCTCTTTTATCTAAAAGACAGAAGGTGAAAAACTCTTCCTCCTCTCTTGCCCCCCCCTCTCTAAATCACATTAAACAGGACAGTAACCACCTCCTCTCTGTGTGTCCTCGCTCAGCCTGTCTCTCACATGATTGGCTCTGTGATTTAAGAGTGCTGCATTCTCATTCGTCAGCGGCTGAACCTCTGTACACACACACACACACACACACACACACACACACACACACACACACACACACACACACACACACACACACACAGTTATCTGCTGCTGAACTCTCTCTGTCCGTCCATAACTCAGACACACAGCAGCAGGTCAACAGGAGATAACAGAACGCTGCAGCTCTGCAGGAACCGACAGGAGGAACCAACCACAAGAACTAACAGGAAGAACCGGCCATAGGAACCAACCAAAGGAACCTACCACAGGAACCGACCGGAGGAACCGACCACAGGAACCAACCACAGGACTGCAAGAACCGACCACAGGAACCGACCACAAGAACCAACCAAAGGAACCGACCGGAGGAACTGACAACAGGAACCCACCACAGGAACCGACCACAGGACTGCAAGAACCGACCACAGGACTGGAAAAAACGACCACAGGAACCGACCACAAGAACCAACCAAAGGAACCGACCACAAGAATCAACCGGAGGAACCGACCACAGGAACCAACCACAGGAACCAACTACAGGAACCGACCACAAGAACCAACCACAGGATCCGACCACAGAACTGATCACAGGAACCGACCACAGGACTTTAAGAACCAACCGCAGGATCCGACCACAGGAACCGACCACAGGACTTTAAGAACCGACCACAGGAACCGACCACAGGAACTAACCACAGGAACTGACCACAAGAACCAACCACAGGACTGCAAGAACCGACCACAGGAACCGACCACAAGAACCAACCAAAGGAACCGACCACAGGAACCGACTGGAGGAACTGACCACAGGAACCGACCACAGGACTTTAAGAACTGATCACAGGAACCGACCACAGGAACCAACCACAGGAACCAACCGCAGGAACCAACCGCAGGGCTGCAAGAAACGACTGGAGGAACCAACTACAGGAACCGACCACAGGAACCGACCACAGGAACTAACCGCAGGACTGCAAGAACCGACTGGAGGAACCAACCACAGAAACCGACCACAGGAACCAACCACAGGAACCAACCACAGGAACCGACTGGAGGAACCGACCAGAGGAACCAAGGTGTAGCATTCACAGAACAATGAAACAGCTGATCACAGCCACATCACTTCCTGTCTCTTCTCCTCAAACAGCAGCTTCACATCATCTCCAGAAAGGACAGAGGAGAACCCACTAACATGTACCACGGAGAGAACGTTGGAGGAACCAGGAGGGTTCCCTGAGGAACACCTGCAGACAGACAGACAGACAGACAGACAGACAGACAGACAGACAGTACCTGCAGGGATCCAGGGGTTGCTGCTCGGTCTATCCCGGGTGTCTCCCTGCTCCCAATCGAAGTCGTCCTCTTTGGACTGGACCAGCGGGCAGTCTGGAGACTGACCGGACAGACAGGCTGAAAGACAGACAGAGAGACAGACAGGTGGTGAGATAGGAGACCAGAGACAGAGAACAACCCGGTCCTCCAGCAGAGAACCTCAGAGCTTCTGGTTCTTCACGCCCAGAACATGATGAAGGTCCGATGAAGACAACAGAACATCAAACACATCCTGGGACCAGCTGGACCTTCTGGTCCTCATCACCAACAGGATCAGCAGTCTGCAGAACCTGCTTCTGTACCGTAGAAGGACAGAGTCCGACTGGGGACTGACAGGAACCTGGTTCTGTTAACAGGAACCTACAGCTGGATTGGACCGTGTTCATGTTCTTCAGAGTAACATTTCCTTTATATTACCATCTCCCAGCATGCTCACTGCTGCTGCTCCTCACACACACACACACACACACACACACACACACACACACACACACACACACACACACACACACACACACACACACACACACACACACACACACACACACACACACACACACACACACACACACACACACACACACACACACACACACAAGGCAGTGTTAGCTCATCAACAGATACCAGACACAATCTGTTTAATCTGCTTCTATGAATTTGCATCTATATAACAAAATGAACACACACGGGGTCATCTTTTTCTGTGTGTGTGTGTGTGTGTGTGTGTGTGTGTGTGTGTGTGTGTGTCTCTCTCTCTCTTTCTCTGTGTGTGTGTGTGTGTGTGTGTGTGTGTGTGTGTGTGTGTGTGTGTGTGTGTGTGTGTGTGTGTGTGTGTGTGTGTGTGTGTGTCTCTCTCTCTCTCTCTGTCTGTCTGTGTGTGTGTGTGTGTGTGTGTGTGTGTGTGTGTGTGTGTGTGTGTGTGTGTGTGTGTGTGTGTGTGTGTGTGTGTGTGTGTGTGTGTGTGTGTGTGTGTGTGTGTGTGTCTCTCTCTGTGTGTGTGTGTGTGTGTGTCTCTCAGAGAAAAACACAGAAAAGCAATCTCGGCCTCCTGATCGCTCAACACTGAACTGTAGAGATCTCTCTGTGTGTGCGCACATACAGTATATATATATATATATATATATATATATATATATATATATATATATATATATATATATATATATATATATATATATATATATATATATATATATATATATATATACACACACACATATATATACTATATATATATACACACATATATATACTACAGATAATACTACAGATAACTACAGATAACACTACAGATAACTACTGATAACACTACAGATAACACTACAGATAACACTACAGATAATACTACAGATAACACTACAGATAACACTACAGATAACACTACAGATAATACTACAGATAACACTACAGATAATACTACCGATAATACTACAGATAACACTACAGATAACACTACAGATAATACTACAGATAATACTACAGATAACACTACAGACAACACTACAGATAATACTACAGATAACACTACAGATAATACTACCGATAATACTACAGATAACACTACAGATAACACTACAGATAATACTACAGATAATACTACAGATAACACTACAGATAACTACTGATAACACTACAGATAACTACTGATAACACTACAGATAACACTACAGATAACACTACAGATAATACTACAGATAACACTACAGATAATACTACAGATAACTACTGATAATACTACAGATAACACTACAGACAACACTACAGATAATACTACAGATAACACTACAGATAATACTACAGATAACACTACAGACAACACTACAGATAACACTACAGATAACACTACAGATAACTACTGATAACACTACAGATAATACTACAGATAACTACTGATAACACTACAGATAACACTACAGATAACACTACCGATAATACTACAGATAACACTACAGATAACACTACAGATAACACTACAGATAATACTACAGATAATACTACAGATAACACTACAGACAACACTACAGATAATACTACAGATAACACTACAGATAACTACTACACTACAGATAACTACTACAGATAACACTACAGATAACACTACAGATAATACTACAGATAATACTACAGATAACACTACACTACATAATACTACAGATAACACTACAGATAACTACTGATAACACTACAGATAACTACTGATAACACTACAGATAACACTACAGATAACACTACAGATAATACTACAGATAACACTACAGATAATACTACAGATAACTACTGATAATACTACAGATAACACTACAGACAACACTACAGATAATACTACAGATAACACTACAGATAATACTACAGATAACACTACAGACAACACTACAGATAACACTACAGATAACACTACAGATAACTACTGATAACACTACAGATAATACTACAGATAACTACTGATAACACTACAGATAACACTACAGATAACACTACCGATAATACTACAGATAACACTACAGATAACACTACAGATAATACTACAGATAATACTACAGATAACACTACAGATAACTACTGATAACACTACAGATAACTACTGATAACACTACAGATAACACTACAGATAACTACAGATAACACTACAGATAATACTACAGATAACACTACAGATAACACTACAGATAATACTACAGATAACACTACAGATAACTACTGATAACACTACAGATAATACTACAGATAACACTACAGATAACTACTGATAACACTACAGATAATACTACAGATAACTACAGATAACACTACAGATAACTACTGATAACACTACAGATAACACTACAGATAATACTACAGATAACACTACAGACAACACTACAGATAATACTACAGATAACACTACAGATAACACTACAGATAACACTACAGATAATACTACAGATAACACTACAGACAACACTACAGATAATACTACAGATAACACTACAGATAACACTACAGATAACTACTGATAACACTACAGATAACACTACAGACAACACTACAGATAACACTACAGATAACACTACAGATAACTACTGATAACACTACAGATAATACTACAGATAACTACTGATAACACTACAGATAACACTACAGACAACACTACAGATAACACTACAGATAACACTACAGATAACTACTGATAACACTACAGATAACACTACAGACAACACTACAGATAACACTACAGATAACACTACAGATAACTACTGATAACACTACAGATAATACTACAGATAACACTACAGACAACACTACAGATAACACTACAGATAACTACAGATAACACTACAGATAACTACTGATAACACTACAGATAATACTACAGATAACTACTGATAATACTACAGATAATACTACAGATAACTACAGATAACACTACAGATAACTACTGATAACACTACAGATAACACTACAGATAACACTACAGACAACACTACAGATAACACTACAGATAACACTACAGATAATACTACAGATAATACTACAGATAATACTACAGATAACACTACAGATAACACTACAGATAATACTACAGATAATAGTAGCTTGTCCTGTCCATATGTCTTCCTCCTTTCATCAGAGACAAAGCAGAGTTTCAGAGGGAGCAGATTGTTGTCGGTGTTCTTCTTCGCCTCGACTCGCCTCAACAGGAAATGAGACAAAAACACACACCTCCAGGGATCACCCCCCCCCACACACACACACACACACACACACACACACACACACACGCGTTTCCGTGGTGTCATTCCATACATTCCTTCTTTGTATGTGTGCGATGACAGGAAACAGAAAACACACTATGAGGACACACACTTGCCCTGTTGTGTGTGTGTGTGTGTGTGTGTGTGTGTGTGTGTGTGTGTGTGTGTGTGTGTGTGTGTGTGTGTGTGTGTGTGTGTGTGTGTGTGTGTGTGTGTGTGTGTGTGTGTGTGTGTGTGTGTGTGTGTGAGAGAGTCTCCAGCAGTCATTAATCATAATGTGCAGGTATTGATCGTCTTGATCAATAAGTTCTGGTCTCCTCTTTCAACATTTTTAACCCTTCTCCTGTCAGTCCTCAGAAAGCCGCTAGACTAGAACACACAGGCCTGGACTCTCACACTTCTGCCGGTCTTCAGAACCGACTGGGTCCACACTGACCAGAAGTAATGCTTCGGTCCGGACCAGAATCTCAGCCGAGTACACCGACATTCAGAGTGACATTGTGGTGGGTCTGAACCTCCGGACTCAAAGGTCTGAACGGTTCCTCAGACCAGAATCTGGTCTGACCCACAGAGTCTGGATCAAACGGAACCACGGCTCGGTGGGTCTCAGGTCGATAACATGAAGTCGAGTCAGGCTGTCGTCACACATGAAACCACAGAAGAAGAAGCAACGATGAGGAGGAGATGAAAGTCCAACTTTAAAAACATAGAATCACAAAACTATTTCCCAAGAGGACAAAAACATATAAACACCTTAATAATAATAATAATAACAACTATAATAATAACCACAATAATAATAATAACATAATAATAATAATAACAGTATAATAATCATAATGATAACAACAATAATAACATAATAATAACCATAATAATGCCAATAATAACAAATAACCATAATAATAACAATATAATAATCATAATGATAATAATAACAATAACAACAATAATAAAAACCATAATAGTAACAATAACAACAATAATAAAAACCATAATAATAGTAACAATAACAACAATAATAAAAACCATAATAATAATAGTAACAATAACAACAATAATAAAAACCATAATAATAATAGTAACAATAACAACAATAGTAAAAACCATAATGATAATAGTAACAATAATAACACCATAATAACCACAATAATAAGAATAATTAAAATAACCATAATAACAATAACAACCATAACAACAACAATAACATGATAACCATAACAATAATAATAATAACAATAACAATAACAACAACAACAACAACAACAATATCATATTTTTTCTTCATTCTGAATAAAAAGCTACAGACAAACGTGTACAACCAATCAGAGCCGAGAACAGCAGGTACATGTCAGGTTCTGTATGTGTGTGTGTGTGTGTGTGTGTGTGTGTGTGTGTGTGTGTGTGTGTGTGTGTGTGTGTGTGTGTGTGTGTGTGTGTGTGTGTGTGTGTGTGTGTGTGTGTGAGCAGCTGCTTCACATGTTCTCAAACAGGAACATGTTTGCGTGTTCGCTGGGTCATGTGACATGGCTGATAAGACAGACACACAAACAGGAATGTCACACACACACACGTTCTTTCATTCAGGGGTGCCGCTGTTGCCGTGGTTACCACAACCTCACTGAAACCCAAACCGTACGTGTGTGTCATGTCAAAGCGTTTAAGTGGAACCTGATCGTGGGGGATGACCTTTGACCTTTGGTTCACCCAGCTCCAAGCGCCAACTGACGAGAACCTCAGAACACGTCATCCAACACAACATCAATAAAATGTGTCCATCAGTTATCTCGGTGTTGTTAGCTAAAGTCACTCCTTCTTCTTAGTTTTCTGGAGGTCCATCTGAAAATAATCCCTCATTCATTAGAAAAGAAGATTCAAGAAGACCTGTTTTTGGGGGCGTGTCTGTTTGATTGACAGGCCTGCGGTGCAGTCAGGTTACAGCTATCGGTGGGTGGGACGTAGTATCGTCAGGTTTCCGATCAGATCGGTCAGATCCACCGCTGGCTCCTCCCCCAGCTCGTCCAAATATGGTCACTTCCTGCTCCAAACCGCTCCGAACTATCAAGATGGTGACGGACAGAATCTGAACTGGAGGATTCATAACGTTCACAAACCAACGATGACATCACTGATGGTTGATGACATCACTGATGGTCACATCTCCTGTCTCCTCTCTTGTCTCGTCTCCTCTCCCTTCTCCTCTCCCGTCTCCTCACCCGTCTCCTCTCCTGTCTCCTCTCTCGTCTCCTCTCTTGTCTCCTCTCCCGTCTCCTCTCCTGTCTCCTCTCCCGTCTCCTCTCTTGTCTCCTCTCCCGTCTCCTCTCCCGTCTCTTCTCTTGGCTCCTCTCCTGTCTCCTCTCCCATCTCCTCTCCTGTCTCCTCTCCCGTCTGCTCTCCCGTCTCCTCTCCCGTCTCCTCTCTTGTCTCCTCTCCCGTCTCCTCTCCTGTCTCCTCTCCCGTCTCCTCTCTTGTCTCCTCTCCCGTCTCCTCTCTTGTCTCCTCTCCCGTCTCCTCTCCCGTCTCTTCTCTTGGCTCCTCTCCTGTCTCCTCTCCCGTCTCCTCTCCTGTCTCCTCTCCTGTCTCCTCTCCCGTCTCCTCTCCCGTCTCCTCTCTTGTCTCCTCTCTCGTCTCCTCTCCTGTCTCCTCTCCCGTCTCCTCTCTTGTCTCCTCTCCCGTCTCCTCTCTTGTCTCCTCTCCCGTCTCTTCTCTTGGCTCCTCTCCTGGCTCCTCTCCTGTCTCCTCCTGAGGACAGAGACAGATGTTCTGTGTCTCACACAGAGTCCTGTTGTTCCGTCTCATCCTGAGCGACTCAGCAGCAGAATGTTAACGAGGCTCCGACGCTCAGCAGCTCGTCTCAGAGAGTCTGAACAGAACAGCGAGGCGCTGAGTCATCGTCCACACCATGAGTCAGCAAAACATAACGTGTGTTTGAGAAACCACGACACTGAGGAGGGAACGTAGGTTCTACTGTCAACTGTCTCTGAGGTTCTGTAGGTTCTACTGTCAACTGTCTCTGAGGTTCTGTAGGTTCTACTGTCAACTGTCTCTCTGAGGTTCTGTCGGTTCTACTGTCAACTGTCTCTGAGGTTCTGCAGGTTTAAATGTATAAATGTGGATCAACTAATCTGATCTGAGACCTGTTTACATTGACTGTAACTGAATCACAACCAGGATGGTTAACACTTTAGCTGACAGCTGGAACAAAGAGATCAGGAAATACCTCAAGACCAACTGAGATTAAAATAATCCAGATTATTTTCTTCAGGAGGAGATTTAAGGAGAGAAAATTTGACTTTCACTGTGAGACTCCATCTGTTCTCCGAATGACCCAGAACCTGAAGGTCCTCCTCTGGGTCACCGAGTTGTCTGTGTATGTCAGACTTGTTCTTCAGGAAGCAGCCGCTTCCTTCCTGTCTTTGTCCATCACACACACATGCAGGGACTTCTATCTGTGTGGGGACCTTTGTTAACCAGGACCTGGACCAGGACCAGCACCTGGACCAGGACCAGGCCCTGGAAAATGTCCCCATAAAGTCTGAAGACACGAGTCCCCACAACGGCAGATGAACCCCCCCTCCCTCCCTTCACTCCCCCTCAACCAATTAGCAGTGTGTAACCAGCCCTGTGTAATGTGTGTGTTATCTGCTGCTGATTAGCCTCACAGCTAGCCGTTAGCAAGCGGTGATGCTAACACCCTGCTAAACGAAACCCTGAGAAGTGATTGGATGAGACGGGACATGCAGGGGTGGTGACACGAGGAGCTCCCAGCAGCCCCGGGGTGTGGTGTGTGTGTGAGTGTGTGTGTGTGTGTGTGTGTGTGTGTGTGTGTGTGTGTGTGTGTGTGTGTGTGTGTGTGTGTGTGTGTGTGTGTGTGTGTGTGTGTGTGTGTGTGTGTGTGTGTGTGTGTGTGTGTGTGTGTCTGTGTGTGTGTGTGTGTGTGTGTGTGTGTGTGTGTGTGTGTGTGTGTGTGTGTGTGTGTGTGTGTGTGTGTGTGTGTGTGTGTGTGTGTGTGTGTGTGTGTGTGTGTGTGTGTGTGTGTGTGTGTGTGTGTGTGTGTGTGTGTGTGTGTGTGTGTGTGTTTCTGTGATTGGAACACTGACAGACAGCTGCAGCCTGTAGTGTCTGTGGTGGCATTTAGCTGGTGTGACACACACACACACACAGACAGACACACACACACACACACACACACACACACACACACAGACACACACACACACACACACACACACACACACACACACACACACACACACACACACACACACACACACACACACACACACACACACACACACACACACACACACACACACACACACACACACACACACACACACACACACACACACACACACACACACACACACACACACACACACACACACACACACACACACACACACACACACACACACACACACACACACACACACACACACACACACACACACACACACACACACACACACACACACACACACACACACACACACACACACACACACACACACACACACACACACACACACACACACACACACACACACACACACACACACACACACACACACACACACACACACACACACACACACACACACACACACACACACACACACACACACACACACACACACACACACACACACACACACACACACACACACACACACACACACACACACACAGACACACACACTCACACACACACACACACACACACACACACACAGACAGACACACACAGACACACACACAGACACACACACACACACACACACACACACACACACACACACACACACACACACACACACACACACACACACACACACACACACACACAGTGAGGATGAAACAAGATAGCAGCAAGAAAACAACAGATTCAGTTTGTGTGACAGACAGGAAGAGGAGGGGAAGGAGGAGGAGGAAGAGGAGTAGCAGGAGGAGGTTACCACTGGACCTCTGAACTGGAACAAACTGTCCTCACAAAGACACACATGAAAGTCTGTGTGTGTGTGTGTGTGTGTGTGTGTGTGTGTGTGTGTGTGTGTGTGTGTGTGTGTGTGTGTGTGTGTGTGTGTGTGTGTGTGTGTGTGTGTGTGTGTGTGTGTGTGTGTGTGTGTGTGTGTGTGTGTGTGTGTGTGTGTGTGTGTGTGTGTGTGTGTGTGTGTGTGTGTGTGTGTGTGTGTGTGTATCCAACATCCACACATTGGGCACTAACAGCATTAGCGTTAGCACAGCGAGTAACTTGCCTCGAGTCAAACATGAATAATGCAGCAGTCATAGCAGCGCCTCTGGGTGTGTGTGTGTGTGTGTGTGTGTGTGTGTGTGTGTGTGTGTGTGTGTGTGTGTGTGTGTGTGTGTGTGTGTGTGTGTGTGTGTGTGTCTGTGTGTGTGTGTGTGTGTGTCTGTGATTGTGTGTGTGTGTGTGTGTGTGTGTGTGTGTGTGTGTGTGTGTGTGTGTGTGTGTGTGTGTGTGTGTGTGTGTGTGTGTGTGTGTGTGTGTGTGTGTGTGTGTGTGTGTGTGTGTGTGTGTGTGTGTGTGTGTGTGTGTGTGTATCACTGTTATCTGGCTGGTCTTCAGGCTGTCTATATGACACTATTAGAATAATATGCTAATTACTAATAATTACCCTGTAACATAGACACAGATTAAGCCCCCCTCCTCCTCTTCCTCCTCTTCCTCCTCCTGGCAAGAACGAAGACGAGGAAGGGGGGGACATGGTGACAGGAACCGATGAAGGTTTCTGACCAACAGCAGGGACACAGAGGTCAGAGGTCAGGAAACTGTAGTCATTAGAGGAGCCGGTTTATAAGAATCAAGAACCACGACCAGGACACCGAGGTATGATGTCATAATGTGTGTGTGTGTGTGTGTGTGTGTGTGTGTGTGTGTGTGTGTGTGTGTGTGTGTGTGTGTGTGTGTGTGTGTGTGTGTGTGTGTGTGTGTGTGTGTGTGTGTGTGTGTGTGTGTGTGTGTGTTGTGTGATGGCCAGAGGAGGTGTGGGTGTGTCCGTGTGTCTTCTGTCCGTCCTCATCAGTCTCCTGTCAGCTCGTCTCCAGAGGACGTCCCCGTCAGCGCCTCTCTGACCCACTTCAGGTCGGGTCCACATCGTCTGTCAGGACGAGTCAGCGCCAGCCGGCCCGTCCACACATGAAGGACACGGTCCGTTTGTCCGTCCTCCGTGTTCCAGAATTTACAGAGACAGGAACCTGCTTCATCTTTCAGCAGTTCTTGTGGTTCTGGTGGTTCCTTTGGTTCTGGAGGACATGTGAAGGTCCATGGGTTCTACAACGGGTTCACAGAACCGTCTAGGACAGAAAGAACTCTGGGACAGGTAGCTGAGGTCCAAATTATCCTGAAGAACATTCCACTGGTGTCAAAGAGGTTCTGCTTGTTTCCACAGGTCATTTAGGAGGTTCTGGAGGAGGTTCTGGAGGAGGTTCCGGAGGAGGTTTCGGAGGAGGTTCTGGAAGAGGTTCTAGAGGAGGTTCTAGAGGAGGTTCCAAGTTCTGGAGGAGGTTCTAGAGGAGATTCTGGAGGAAGTTTTGGAGGAGATTTTGGAGAAGGTTCGGGAGGAGGTTCTGTTCTTGGTCCTCACATGGTTCTAAAGGTCATGACGGACCATCACTGTGGTTACGACTGCACAAACCACAACCATTGTCATGGTTACCACTTGCTCCACTGTATTCACAGCTGAACGTAGGTCAGGACGGTTGCCATGGTCACCAGACAGACGGACAGATATGTAAATGATCTTTAATTTAGAATAATCCTGAGATTTAATCCAGATTAAAATATGAAACAGATTAGAGCGAGATTCTTAATCCATCCTCCTCCTGGACTGTTACTGATGCATGCTGGGTAAAATGTTCTTCACACTAATAATCTCAGATTTCAAGAAGAACGTCAGATAATTTTACATAAAACTGATGATTGATTGATAATCAATGATCATTGATGAAGGACCAGGACCAGTACCAGGACCA
The DNA here is from genome assembly GCF_029030835.1 of Brachyistius frenatus. NCBI lineage: Eukaryota > Metazoa > Chordata > Actinopteri > Embiotocidae > Brachyistius > Brachyistius frenatus. Next base: position 190,531 of record NW_027210835.1, on the reverse strand, counting down.
GGACCGAGACCAGAACCAGGATCAGGATCAGGATCAGGATCAGGACCAAGACCAGGACCAGGACCAGAGACCAGAGACCAGATCTGGGACCAACACAGTTGAACAGAACCAGATCATTTGAACCACCAGAGTCCATAGAGAAAACGGAGGATTTTAGAGTGTGGACAAACAATTAGTGCAACAAATGAGTGGACACAAACATAGAGGTGTAAATGTCAGAGATGACACCTGCAGCTGATGAAGAGCCCACCAGAGTCTACCCCCACCCACCTCACCCCCTCACCCCAGCACACAGAAGGTCATCTCTCACCTCCAGCAGGGAGACGGGGGAGATCATTGAGCCTGGCAGAGGCTGAAAAGGTCTTCTCCCCGAGGACGCACCTCGACACACACAACACACACAAACACACACACACAACACACAACACACACCTCTATACACATTAGCATGCACTGACACACACTTGGAGACTTCAGTTTACATTTTTATGACCATATTTGGATGAGATGGGGAGGAGCAAAGTGACACTATGCCCCGCCCACCACACACACACACACACACACACACACACACACACACACACACACACACACACACTGCTCTCTCTCTTTGCCTGCAGCTCCCTCACAGCACTCGACCACTAATGCAAATCTGCTGCGAGCCAGCCTGGGGGCACTCAGCCCCCCTTCCCCCCACCCTTCTCCACCCCCCCTTGGTTCCAGTTTAAATAAAATAAATATTTTGTTTCTCATTGCTGACTTTACTATGAAAAACATGTTTATTGTTCCACTTCCTGTTTTGTTTAATGGCGTGTTTTAAATAGCAGAACATGCTAACTCCGGTTCATCAGAGAGCGGTCAGATAAAGTTTCAGTAGTCTTTAACCCATCCTCACCTCAACCAATCCCAGAGCGGCTCCTTCGTTTCCCGCGGTTACACTCTGACACACATTCAGCCAATCATTAATCAGAGTCTGGTGGCACATTAAGAGTCGCAGCTGCCGGAGGACAGCAGCCGTGACCCAGAAACACACCCTCATCTCAAAGACGTCTACCACAGCGGGAGATTGTCCACACTAAGTGTGCTCAGACACTCACCTGAAGCCCGTCAGCAGCGCTCGTATGTACGGGTGGCAGTGAACACACCGCGGCAGGTCAACAGGAAAAAACACCTTCACTGGCAGTTCAACATCAGTACACCTGCAGTCACTACACCTGGAGTCACAACACCTGGAGTCACAACACCTGCAGTCAATACACCTGGAGTCACAACACCTGCAGTCAGTACACCTGCAGTCAATACACCTGAAGTCACAACACCTGGAGTCAGTATACCTGGAGTCACAACACCTGCAGTCAATACACCTGGAGTCACAACACATGCAGTCAATACACCTGGAGTCAGTACACATGGAGTCACAACACCTGTAGTCAATACACCTGGAGTCACAACACCTGGAGTCAGTACACCTGGAATCACAACACCTGGAGTCAGTACACCTGGAATCACAACACCTGGAGTGACAAAACCTGCAGTCAGTACACCTGGAGTCACAACACCTGGTTTAATGAATATTAATGAGCCAATAACAAACAAACATCAGACTCAACACAATTGAACGCTGATTCTCAGAGCTGCGTGTGAAATCAATAAGTAAACATCAATAAATAAAGATCAGTGTGACCTTCATCGCCTCTTCATTGTTAACTGTACTTCCTGTCATTTGGACTGGAACATCGACTGGTTCGTTAAAGCTGCAGCGGGCCGCCGCCCTGCTCGCACTTGATTGGTCGACTGCTGGTGTGTTTATTTAAACTCCGAGAACAACTGAATCCAACATGGAGCTCCACGTTTAATATTTAAACACACACACACACGCACAGATATTAGCTGCATATGAATATTTACTGTAGTAATTTAGGTTAAATAGCAGCTTCTGGGCCTGTAGTCCCTGTAGGCTTTAATGACACACACACCACAGGAAACTGTGCGTGTGTGTGTGTGTGTCTTCAGCTGCACCTGAACAACATCCGAACAACATCCGAACAACACCTGAACAACAACTGAACAACACTTGAATAACATCTAAATAACACCTGAACAACACTTGAACAACACCTGAACAACACCTGAACAACATCTAAACAACACCTGAACAACACTTGAACAACATCTAAACAACACCTGAACAACACTTGAACAACATCTAAACAACACCTGAACAACATCTGAACAACACCTGAAAAACACTTGAACAACACCTGAAAAACATCTAAACAACACTTGAACAACACCTAAACAACACTTGAATAACATCTAAATAACACCTGAACAACACTTGAACTACACCTGAATAACACCTGAACAACACTTGAACAACATCTAAACAACACCTGAACAACACCTGAACAACATCTAAACAACACCTGAACAACACCTGAACAACACCTGAACAACACTTGAACAACATCTAAATAACACCTGAACAACACTTGAACTACACCTGAATAACACCTGAACAACATCTAAACAACACCTGAACAACACTTGAACAACATCTAAACAACACGGGAACAACACTTGAATAACATCTAAATAACACCTGAACAACACTTGAACTACACCTGAATAACACCTGAACAACATCTAAACAACACCTGAACAACACCTTAATAACATCTAAACAACACCTGAACAACACTTGAACAACATCTAAACAACACCTGAACAACATCTAAACAACACTAACACCTTCACCACACTGAACAACATCTAAACAACACCTGAACAACACCTGAACAACATCTAAACAACACCTGAACAACATCTTAACACCTGAACAACACTTGAACAACATCTAAACAACATCTAAACAACACCTGAACAACATCTAAACAACACCTGAACAACACTTGAACTACACCTGAACAACACTTGAACAACATCTAAACAACACCTGAACAACACCTGAACAACATCTAAACAACACCTGAACAACACTTGAACAACATCTAAACAACACCTGAACAACACTTGAACAACACCTAAACAACACCTGAAAACAACACTTGAACAACATCTAAACAACACCTGCACAACACTTTAACAAAACCTGAACAACATCTAAACAACAATTAAACAACACCTGAATACTTGAACAACATCTGAACAACACCTGAACAACATCTAAACAACACTGAACAACACCTGAACAACATGAACAACATCTAAACAACACCTGAACAACACTTGAACAACATCTAAACAACACCTGAACAACACTTGAACAACACCTGAAACAACACATCTAAACAACACCTGAACAACACCTGAACAACACCTGAACAACATCTAAACAACAAACACCTGAACAACATCTGAACAACACCTGAACAACACCTGAACAACACCTGAACAACATCTAAACAACAACAACATCTAAACAACACCTGAACAACACTTGAACAACATCTAAACAACACCTGAACAACACAACATTGAACAACAACAACATCTGAACAACACCTGAACAACACTGAACAACACCTGAACAACATCTAAACAACACACAACTTGAACAACACTTGAACAACACCTGAACAACACAAACTGAACAACACCTGAACAACACCTGAACAACATCTAAACAACAACACTGAACAACACCTGAACAACACCTGAACAACAAAACACACTGAACAACACTTGAACAACATCTGAACAACACCTGAACAACAACAACATCTGAACAACACCTGAACAACACTTGAACAACACAACAACACTTTAACAAAACCTGAACAACATCTAAACAACAATTAAACAACACCTGAATACTTGAACAACATCTAAACAACACCTGAACAACACTTGAACAACATCTAAACAACACCTGAACAACACTTGAACACAACATCTAAACAACACCTGAACAACACCTGAACAACATCTAAACAACACCTGAACAACACCTGAACAACACTTGAACAACACCTGAACAACACCTGAACAACATCTAAACAACACTTAAACAACACCTGAACAACATCTAAACAACACCTGAACAACACTTGAACAACACCTGAACAACACTTGAACAACATCTAAACAACACCTGAACAACATCTAAACAACACCTGAAAAACACTTGAACAACATCAAAATAACACCTGAACAACATCTAAACAACAATTAAACAACACCTGAACACTTGAACAACATCTAAACAACACCTGAACAACATCTAAACAACAACTGAACAACACCTGAACAACATCTAAACAACAATTAAACAACACCTGAACACTTGAACAACATCTAAACAACCTAACACCTGCACAACACTTGAACAACATCTAAACAACACCTGAACAACATCTAAACAACACTTTAACGACACCTGAACAACATCTAAACCACACTTAAACAACACCTGAACACTTTAACAACATCTAAACAACACCTGAACAACATGTAAACAACAACTGAACAACACCTGAACAACATCTAAACAACCCAATACCTGAACAACACTTGAACAACATCTAAACAACACCTGAATAACATCTAAACAATACCTGAACAGCACCTGAACAACACTTGAAAAACATCTAAACAACACCTGAACAACATCTAAACAACACCTGAAAAACACTTGAACAACATCAAAACAACACTTGAACAACACCTGAACAACATCTAAACAACAATTAAACAACACCTGAACACTTGAACAACATCTAAACAACCTAACACCTGCACAACACTTGAACAATATCTAAGCAACACCTGAACAACACTTGAACAACACCTGAAAAACACTTGAACAACACCTGAACAACACTTGAACAACATTTAAACAACACCTGAACAACATCTAAACAACACCTGAACAACACTTGAACAACATCTACACAACCCAACACTTGAACAACATCTAAACAACATCAAAACAACACCTGAACAACATCTAAACAACAATTAAACAACACCTGAACACTTGAACAACATCTAAACAACCTAACACCTGCACAACACTTGAACAACATCAAAACAACACCTGAACAACATCTAAACAATACCTGAACAGCACCTGAACAACACCTGAACAACATCTAAACAACACCTGAACAACACTTGAACAACATCTAACCAACCCAACACCTGAACAACACTTGAACAACATCTAAACATCTAAACAACATATGAACAACACCTGAACAACACTTGAACAACATCCAAACAACACCTGAACAATACTTGAACAACATCTAAACAACACCTGAACAGGTCAGAAAGTCATAAATCAGAGAATGGACGAGTCAGTGGACAATTAAATAATAACTTAAATAAATAATCAACAATAAAGAAACAATCAAAATATTCATACTGATCCTAATTAACACCTTAATTAACATTTAAAATTGTTTTAAATGAGTACCAGAGACGTTTGTTAACAGCTACTTCAATCTTATAACTATTAACTAAATATTAGTTAGTAGTTATTACTGTATTTAATGTTAATAGCATATTAATAATCTATTAAATACAATTTTAAATCAATATCAGAGTTAATACCACGAATAAATGATATCGAGAAACTGTAGTTTACTAATAATTAACATTAGTTCATGTTTATTAGTGCATGAACTAATTAACTTACTTATTAATTAACTTACTCTGACTCGAAAAGATCAAATGTGAAATTAATGTGACCAAGATTTAGAAATAATATTTAAGTGAAGAGTTAATGTGACAGTTAATCCCTGGTATTGATCTCAGGTGATGTCATCAAGCTGCAAACGTCCAAACATGTTTGTGTATTTGAAGTTTGAGTTGTGCTGAACAGGCAAGAAGCATCTTAACACAGATTATGCTGATAACACACACACTGACACAACCTAATCCCTCTCTCCTTCGTTCACACACACACACACACACACACACACACACACACACACACACACACACACACACACACACACACACACACACACACACACACACACACACACACACACATAGAATCTTCAAACAATAATCCTATGAATATGATCAGGGATTTGGGCCACAACACTAATCAGACTGACATCTCTGGACAGGGATTAAACACACACACACACCATGTAATCTCCTGAAGACATGCTGACTCTTCTTTATAATCTGATGTCGCAGAAGTAATTTGGTTAATCTGAAACTTTGACAAAGAAGCTGCCCGCTGTCAGAGAGAGACGCTCCGTTACCGTGACAACAGTCACATGACAGCCCCGTGTCCCCGACCTCCAACCACATCCTCAGAGGAGACAGGAGGAGAGGAGGAGGAGGAGGAGGAGGAGCTGGAGAGGAAGTGGTAAGGAGGAGGAGCAGAGGAGAAGATGACGTGAGGAGGAGGAAGAGCAGGAGAGGAGGAGGAGAACAAGAGGAGGAGGTGAGAAGGAGGAGAAGAAGAGGAGGAGGAGGAGGAGCATGAAGAGGAGGAGGAAGAGGAAGAGAAGAAGAGGAGGAGGAGAAAGAGGAGCAGGAGAGGAGGAGGTTGAGGAGTAGAGGAGAAGACGAGGTGAGTAAAAGGAAAGGAGGAGGTTCCTGTAAATATTTCACAATAAAAGACTTGTTAAGAATCGTAGGGGTTCTTGCCACTTCAGCAGGTGTTTCAGGACTTTTAATTTGAAACAAGTGACAAACGGGAATCAAAGAAACACTTGTGGCTGCAAATGGAAGACATGCGGCCGTATCAGGTTTTATTTGAAACTTTATTGTCAAGGACGGTGGTGATGATGGTGGTGATGGTGGTGATGGTGATGGTGATGGTGGTGGTGATGGTGATGGTGGTGGTGGTGGTGATGGTGGTGATGATGATGGTGGTGATGGTGATGATGGTGGTGATGATGATGGTGATGGTGGTGATGGTGGTGATGGTGGTGATGGTGGTGGTGATGGTGGTGATGATGATGGTGGTAATGGTGGTGGTGATGGTGGTGATGATGATGGTGGTGATGATGATGGTGGTGATGGTGGTGATGGTGATGATGGTGATGATGGTGGTGATGATGATGATGGTGGTGATGGTGGTGATGATGATGGTGGTGGTGATGATGGTGGCGATGATGGTGATGATGATGATGGTGGTGAGAATGATGGCGATGATGGTGGTGATGATGATGGTGGTGATGATGGTGGTGATGGTGGTGATGGTGATGGTGGTGATGATGATGATGGTGGTGATGGTGATGGTGGTGATGGTGGTGGTGGTGGTGATGGTGGTGGTGATGGTGGTGGTGATGGTGATGGTGGTGATGGTGGTGATGATGATGGTAGTGATGGTGATGATGGTGGTGATGATGATGGTGATGGTGGTGATGGTGATGGTGGTGATGGTGGTGGTGGTGGTGATGATGATGGTGATGATGGTGGCGATGATGGTGATGATGATGATGATGATGGTGATGATGGTGGCGATGATGGTGGTGATGGATGGTGATGGTGGTGATGGTGATGATGATGGTGGTGGTGGTGGTGATGGTGGTGGTGATGGTGGTGATGGTGGTGATGGTGGTGATGGTGGTGGTGGTGATGGTGGTGATGATGGTGGTGGTGGTGGTGGTGATGATGATGGTGGTGATGGTGATGATGGTGGTGATGGATGATGGTGGTGATGGTGGTGGTGATGGTGGTGATGGTGATGATGATGATGGTGGTGAGGATGATGGTGGTGATGATGGTGGTGATGATGGTGGCGATGATGGTGGTGGTGATGATGATGGTGATGGTGGTGATGGTGATGGTGGTGATGATGATGGTGATGGTGGTGATGGTGGTGATGGTGATGATGATGGTGGTGATGATGGTGGTGATGATGATGGTGATGATGGTGGTGATGGTGGTGATGGTGGTGGTGATGGTGGTGGTGATGATGGTGGTGATGATGATGGTGGTGATGGTGGTGGTGGTGGTGATGATGGTGGTGATGATGGTGGTGGTGATGGTGGCGATGATGATGGTGGTGATGGTGATGATGGTGGTGATGATGATGGTGGTGGTGATGATGGTGGCGATGATGGTGATGAGGATGATGGTGGTGATGATGGTGGCGATGATGGTGGTGATGATGGTGGTGATGATGATGGTGGTGAGGATGATGGTGGTGATGATGGTGGTGATGGTGGTGATGGTGATGGTGGTGATGGTGGTGGTGGTGGTGGTGATGGTGGTGGTGGTGGTGATGGTGGTGATGATGATGGTGGTGGTGGTGGTGATGATGATGATGATGGTGGTGGTGGTGGCGGTGGTGATGGTGGTGGTGGTGATGGTGATGGTGGTGATGGTGGTGATGATGATGGTGGTGATGGTGGTGATGATGGTGGTGGTGATGGTGATGATGGTGGTGATGATGATGGTGGTGATGGTGGCGATGATGATGGTGGTGATGGTGATGATGATGGTGGTGAGGATGATGGTGGTGAGGATGGTGATGATGGTGATGATGGTGGTGGTGATGATGGTGGTGATGGTGGTGATGATGGTGGTGGTGATGGTGATGATGGTGGTGATGATGATGGTGGTGATGGTGGCGATGATGATGGTGGTGATGGTGATGATGATGGTGGTGAGGATGATGGTGGTGAGGATGGTGATGATGGTGGTGAGGATGATGGTGGTGAGGATGGTGATGATGGTGACAGTGATGAAGATCTGTGTATTCTGTAACATGTTCTACAGCTCTGATGTCCCTCTAATCACGTGATTTTACTGTAATCAGTAAAAGCTCCATTTCTTTGCCGTGTGTTTAGCGTGTTTGAGTGCGTCTCCTTGCCGTGTATTTGGCGTGTGCTCTAGTGTGAACGTCCTGTGGTGAGTTCAGGGACCGGGGGAGTCGTTGGTGTCTCTGACAGTTAAACAAAAGGAGTTTTAATCCTCTCTGATCCGACGCAGCGTCTGAAGGCGGAGCTTTAATCCGGGGCCACCGGGCCGATCGCAGCGCCGGGGCTCCTTTCTCCTGCGACTTTAATCCGACCCGGACCGACCGCCAACACACAGGAAGTCTGTGAACTGGGTCCGTGTGCTGCTGCAGATAATTCAGAGCTCGACAGGAGATTAAAGATCGGCTGGTTAAACCGCTGCAACAAACACGGAGCGGCAGATTAACTGCTGCTTCACTCGGAAGGCAGCAAACACACACAACCGCATCTGGCCTGATGTTTCTCTCTGGTTAGTACCTGTTCACCCCACTGCATGCTGGGTAAACCCCACTGCATGCTGGGTTAAACTCAACCTGTCAGCAACTCACTCAGTTATCTGAAGGTAATGATGAACAAACAGAGGTGATGGGGAGTGTTAGTGTGTGTGTGTGTGTGTGTGTGTGTGTGTGTGCGTGCGTGCGTGCGTGCGTGCGTGCGTGCGTGCGTGCGTGCGTGCGTGTGTGTGTGTGTAACCAAACCATGGTAACCCAGTAGTAAGCCTGTGCGGGTTATAGTTTGTTTCCTTTGTTGTTGTCTATTTGCTAAACACTGTCAATCATAGCCATCTCGTTCAGAAGTAGTTCTCATTGGCTATATCAGGCAATGCAGGTTTCTGATTGGAGGAGGAGGTTAAGTCCCACCCCAGTTAGCAGGCTGAGCGCAGAGAAGTGAAGACAGCTAAGCACAGGAAAGTAAAAACTGTGAACAATAAGTTGACCCGAAGAGACGGGAGTTGTTCACCTTGTCGAGTCTTGGTGAGTTCTCTTCGTCCCTCCGTCCCTCCATCTCTTAGTCCCTCCGTCCCTCCGTCCCTCCATCTCTCAGTCCCTCCGTCTCTCAGTCCCTCCGTCCCTCCGTCTCTCCGTCCCTCCATCCCTCCGTCCCTCCGTCCGACTCCACCAGTGTGGTAGGACAGTCACATCTCTTGAACTAAACTGACCCGTCGAACTGAAAACTGTTCCAACCTCAACACGACATCATCTTAAACGTTTGAATCCAAAGGACTCTGAACTGTTTCTTTCATCAGCTGTGATATTGATAACAAGTTCACGTGTTATTCAAGCTGCTTTGAATGTACTAAGTGTTGCAGATGTTGAACCTAAAATGTGAGTGTAAATAATTTAATGTTTTATTGTTTGTTAAAGTTTATTACAAATTGCAGTTGAATGTAACCCGGCGGCTCCAGTTGATTATTGTGTCTGTTAACTCCTTCCAACCTCTCACTTACCAACCTAGACACTGGTCCATATCAGAGTCTTCTGTTGACCCCGTGTGGGTTACACAAACAACCAAGGAACCAAACAAACAACCAAGGAACCAAACAAACAACCAAGGAACCAAACAAACAACCAAGGAACCAAACAAACAACCAAGGAACCAAACGAAGAACCAAGGAACCAAACAAACAACCAAGGAACCAAATAAACAACCAAGGAACCAAACAAACAACCAAGGAACCAAATGAAGAACCAAGGAATCAAACAAACAACCAAGGAACCAAACAAACAACCAAGGAACCAAACAAACAACCAAAGAACCAAACAAACAACCAAGGAACCAAATGAAGAACCAAGGAACCAAACAAACAACCAAGGAACCAAATGAAGAACCAGAAAACACATTTGTTCATTTGACGAAGAAAAAGGAAGTGTAAGAGGTCAGAGGAGAGATAATGAACTCAGAGAAGATCCTGCACACACACACACACACACACACACACACACACACACACACACACACACACACACACACACACACACACACACACACACACACACACACACACACTATAACACTCACACACACACCTGACTTCACAGTGAGTTTAATCTGTGAGCTTCATTAAAACCCTGACGAGACAGAACAAAGAGCTGACTGCACCTGAAAACACACTCTCACACACACACACACACACACACACACACACACACACACACACACACACACACACACACACACACACACACACACACACTCAGGAGGAAAAGGTAAAAATCCTGAATCAGCGACAGTCCTGAACCTGGACACAGCAGGTCATCAGGTGTGTGTGTGTGTGTGTGTGTGTGTGTGTGTGTGTGTGTGTGTGTGTGTGTGTGTGTGTGTGTGTGTGTGTGTGTTGCTGAGTTAACACTAGTGCTCTAATTACAGCCTCATCTCTCTCTGCTGCACATTAAAGGACCATTCTAAGATTTTAAAGGACTCTTCCACACATTCATCATCTCACTGCCGTGTGTGTCTCTCAGCTGACAGAGTGACATCTTACATGAATCAGACTCACAACGAGCTCATATTGATGGAGGTGTGTGTCAGACCTTTAATCTGGAAAAACTCAACTTCGAACAGGAAACATCTTATTTTGAAATGCCAGAAAAATAACCAATTAGATTTTTTTTTTTTAAACATCTGACCTAAAAAATTAATCAACTGATAAACAACAGCGGAGTCAATAAACAGAAAACCACCAACCAAACTCAAGCAGCTGTCGCCCCCGACAACCGGGCGCACTCATTAGCCTCGCTCCATCACTGCGATTATTAGGGCGTGGCGGCCATCTTGGACTCAGGCCGTGGAGAGTTTAATTTCATTCTCTGCTTCTTTTCACAGACACACACACACACACACACACACACACACACACACACACACACACACACACACACACACACACACACACACACACACACACACACACACACACACACACACACACACACACACACACACACACACACACACACACACACACACACACACACACACACACACACACACACACACACACACACACACACACACACACACACACACACACACACACACACACACACACACACACACACACACACACACACACACACACACACACACACACACACACACACACACACACACACACACACACACACACACACACACACACACACACACACACACACACACACACACACACACACACACACACACACACACACACACACACACACACACACACACACACACACACACACACACACACACACACACACACACACACACAAAGCCATCTCTATGAGCAGCAGAGAGGGACGGACAGGAGTAGAAATCAAACACACCCCGAGGCTGCAGACAAACAGACGAAGTTCAAAAGCTCTGATCTCCTTCTGTTCTCCTGCTGATCCAGACTCCACTCAGTTTTCTCTGTTTTAAGGCAGTGAGCGCACCGCACATTGAGCTGCACGTTGAGCTGCACATTGAGCCTTGTTTGTTAAGACTGCTCACATTTAGCAGAACTGTTCCTTTAACAGAAGCAGAACTGTGTGTGAGCAGCTCCTGGCTGCAGTGCATCATGGGAGTTCAGACAAACATTACAGATCACTATGAGACTGAAGGAAACTTCAAATCAGACAGATTCTCAGGCAGCTTCTGAATTGCATGTTTTCACGGTTGTTCTGGAGCTTTTACTGCCGTGAAGTGGAAGAGTTGAACATCAAAGTCCTTCTGTATTATTGACGACTGATCAACTCAGCTGTCATTCAAACACAGCTGTCAGTCAAACACCGGCACTTCCAGGAGTTTAAGAAAATAAAAGCATGTTGGGATTCAGTGGAACAAAGAAGTGATGTGGTGCTTCACGACCAACAACAAACATGAACCCGATTTACTGTATTCTGTTCTATTGTATTGTATTGTATTCTACTCTACTCTACTCTACTTTGTTATATTCTGTTCTACTCTATTCTACTGTATTCTACTGCATTTAACTCTATTCTACTGCATTTAACTCTATTCTACTGTATTCTACTCTATTATATTGTGCTCTGCTCTATTCTACTGCATTATACTGTATCCTACTGCGTTCTACTGCATTTTACTGTATTCTACAGCATTCTACTGTTCCTCTCTTCCCACTGACTCCGCGCTGCCTCCTGTAGTAGTGCTTATTTTTTCTGATGAAACATTGCAGTACGACTATATCTGACTCTATTTTGGATATCTACTGTGTATCTACTGGTTCTACTGCATCCTACTGTATTCTACTGTTCTACTGCGTTCTACTGTGTTCAACGGCGTTCTACTGTTCTACTGTGTTCTACTGCATTTCACTGCGTTCTACTGCATTCCACTGCATTCTACTGTATTCTACTGCATTCTACTGCATTCTACTGTATTCTACAGCATTATACTGCATTATACTGCATTCTACTGTTCTACTGCGGTCTGCTGTCTTCTACTTTTCCACTATGTTCTACTGTTCTCCTGCATTCTACTGTTCTCCTGCATTCTACTGTTCTACTGCATTCTACTGTTGTATTGTGTTTGAGTCTTCTACTGTATTCTACTGTGTTCTACTGCATTCTACTGCGTCTTAATGTTCTACTGCTTTCTACTCTTGTACTGCGTTCTACTGTTCTACTATGCTCTACTGTTCCACTGTGTTCTACTGCATTCTACTGCTCTACTGCGTCTTACTGTTCTACTGCTTTCTACTTTTGTACTGCGTTCTACTGTATATTACTGTTCTACTGTGTTCTGTTCTACTACGTTCTACTGTTCTACTGCATTCTACTGTTCTACTGTTCTATTGTTCTACTGCGTTCTACTGTTCTACTGCGTTCTACTGATCTACTGCGTTCTACTGATCTACTGCATTCTACTTTTATATTGTTCTACTGCGTTCTACTGATCTACTGCGTTCTACTGTTCCACTGCGTTCTACTGTTCTATTGTTCTCCTGCGTTCTACTGTTCTACTGCGTTCTACTGATCTACTGCGTTCTACTGATCTACTGCATTCTACTTTTATATTGTTCTACTGCGTTCTACTGATCTACTGCGTTCTACTGTTGTACTGCGTTCTACAGTTCTACTGCGTTCTACTGTTGTACTGCGTTCTACTGTTCTACTGCGTTCTACTGTTGTACTGCGTTCTACTGTTGATGAAGATGAATATCTTGGAAACATGGTCAATAATAATCTCATAATAATATCAGTGAGCAGGGTTTCTACTATGTTCTATTGTTGAATTCTACTCTGCAGTCGTCTGCAGCGCTGCTGCCTGAACATCAAATCAAATCAATATGATCAATAATAAAGCTGCAAGTTGAGCTTCCGTTAATAAAAGTAAAATCAGTCAGAATTGTAATGGACTTCAACATGAGAGCCGTGTTGTCAAGATCCTGTCAGACCAGCGAGCTGCGTATAGAACTGTTGGGCAGACAGGACGCAGCCGTGCAGCGGCGCTCTGACATCATCACAGCTGATCATATTCTCATCAACATGATCAATATTAATCCTAATGGACTTCCACTCATTTACACCAGAAGATAAAAATCAGTCCACTGATTTAAATCTGTTTCATCATCTGTCTCTTCTCTTCTCTTCTCTTCTCTTCTCTTCTCTTCTCTTCTCTTCTCTTCTCTTCTCTTCTCTTCTCTTCTCTTCTCTATTATATTCGACTCTACTCTATTCTGTTCTATTGTATTGTATTGTGTTCTACTTTATTTGTATATTCTACTTTATTCTATTTTACTCTAATATATTCTACTTTAATTTTATTTTATTCTTGTTTTCTACTCTGCAGGATTGAAGTCTTCTTTGTGCTCCAACATGTCGTTTGGGTGCTTAAAATAAAGTCAACGTCTCTACTGAGTTCTACCGAGTTCTACTGGTCCCGGACTAGTTCTGGTTTAGTTTGTGGTCTGAGCCCGGAGGTGGTCTGACAGGAGGAAGAGGAGGAGGAGGAGGAGGAAGGAGATTTTCCAGCTGGAAACTTGGATGCCGACACACAGAAACTCCCATGTTCACCCCCCCTCCCCCTCTGGACCCGGACCCCTCCCGAACCCGGTCCCCGGAGTTTCCTCTTACCTTTGAAGGTGTCCGCCCGCGCGCCCGTCAGTCCCAGTGAGAGCAGCACGAGCGCCGCGGGCAGCAGGAAACTTCCAGTCGGCTCCATGTTCACACCGAGACCCTCCGGAGCGCGAGGGAAAACTACGGACAACTCCGACCCACTTCTTCTTCTTCTTCTTCTTCTTCTTCTTCTTCTTCTTCTTCTCCTCTTCTTCTTCTCTTCTCCTGTTGTTCTGTCCGCCGCTCCGCACACACACACACACACACACACACACACAGACGGACAGACAGGTGAGCGCGCGGACAGGTAAACGGGCAGATTTGCGGGTTTCAGTGTCTCCGGTTTCTTTTTCCGCCGTTTCTGCTCAGAGGAGAGCGAGACACTGAGTCCGTTTACCGAGCAGCTGCTGACGTCACGTGTGTGTGTGTGTGTGTGTGTGGGGGGGGGGGGTTAGATTTTATTTTTATCTTCAGGTTTCTTCACTTTATTTCACTTTGATTACATTTATTCATTTACTTTTTATTTTATCATGTTTTATTTGACTTCTCTGACTGAACTCTTTTATATTTTTCAGCTTCATACTTTTTTTTGTTTCTTTGATTTTTACATTTTTATTTCGTCAGTTTATTTATTTATTTTAGTTTCAGTTAATTATTTATTTACTTTATTTTATCATTGTTTATTCATTTCAGTTTCTATTTACCTATTTTCTGTAACATTACAGTCTGTGTTTTATCATTTCTCTGTTCGT
>NW_027210835.1:155000-170000 GCF_029030835.1 Brachyistius frenatus | reverse complement strand
TTGTGGCTCAGGTTGAGCTTCCTCAAGCAGGTCAGGTTGGACAGAGACGCCGGCAGCGAGGACAGCTGGTTGTTGGCCAGACTGAGGACCTGAAACAGAGGACATGGGAAGAGATGACACCTGTCAAGGTGCTCGGTGGGCAGAGCCAGGTCCTCGTGTGTAACTAAGCGGTGTTTTAATGTGTCTCATGGTCCAGGTGTGTGCAGATACCTCCAGGTGTGTGCAGGTACCTCCAGGTGTGTGCAGGTACCTCCAGGTGTATGCAGGTACCTCCAGGTGTGTGCAGGTACCTCCAGGTGTGTGCAGGTACCTCCAGGTGTGTGCAGGCTCCCAGCTCCTCAGGAACTTCAGTCAGTCTGTTTCTGTAGGCGAATAAAACCCGAAGACTCCTCAGCTGTCCGATCTCTGGCGGCAGGCTGCTCAGCTGCACACAACAAACAAACAAACAAACAAACAAACAAACAAACAAACAAACAAACAAACAACAGCTCAGTGTCGGACGAGACGAGTTAAAGGAGAAGTGTAAAAACATTAAAAGTTATTGTGTAAAGTGCCTGCAGGGGGCGCTGTGAGTCTGACTGGTGTTCCTCAGTGGAACAGAGCTGAAGGTTGAAGGAGGACAGAAACCGGATCCTGGTGGTCAGAGGGGATTAAAGCCTTTTTTTTTAAAATCTAGAACACCCAGCAGCTGCTGGAAGGGGGGGTGGTGGGGTACTGTTCTCTGTTCTGTTCTCTGTTCTGTTCTCTGTTCTGTTCTCTGTTCTCTGTTCTGTTCTCTGTTCTGTTCTGTGTTCTCTGTTCTGTTCTGTGTTCTCTGTTCTGTTCTGTTCTGTTCTCTGTTCTGTGTTCTCTGTTCTGTTCTCTGTTCTGTTCTCTGTTCTGTTCTCAGTTCTCTGTTCTCAGTTCTCAGTTCTCTGTTCTGTTCTGTTCTGTTCTGTTCTGTTTTCTGTTCTGTTCTCTGTTCTCTGTTCTCAGTTCTCTGTTCTCAGTTCTCTGTTCTCTGTTCTCAGTTCTCTGTTCTCTGTTCTGTTCTGTTTTCTGTTCTGTTCTCTGTTCTCAGTTCTCTGTTCTGTTCTCTGTTCTGTTTTATGTTCTGTTCTCTGTTCTCTGTTCTGTGTGCTGCAGGCTGGATGAGTGCTAAGAACGTCACCTGGTTGCCCCACAGGTTGAGAACCACAAGGTTGGAGAGCAGAGCGAGTTGAGGAGGAAGAACTTTCAGACTGTTGAGGGACAGATTCAGTTTCTCCAGCTCGGACAGCTCCCACAAGTCCTCAGGAACCTGCTACAGGAACAACAGAACAACATTAGGAACCTGCTACAGGAACCACAGAACAACATTAGGAACCTGCTACAGTAACCACAGAACAACATTAGAACCTGCTACAGGAACAACAGAACAAAATTAGGAACCTGCTACAGTAACCACAGAACAACATTAGGAACCTGCTGCAGGAACCGCAGGACAACATCAGGAACCTTCTGCAAGAACCACAGAACAACCTTAGGAACCTCCTGCAGGAACCACACAGCCTCCTGTCGTACCTTCAGTCCTCGGCGAGATAGACTCAGGACGTTGAATCCAAACTGTCTGACGGTGAATCGACGGATTCTGTCCGCTGACATCAGGCTGTCCTCCCTCCCCACGCTGCTCCTCTTCTCCTCCTTCACCTCCTCCTTACACACTGCTCCTCCCATCCCGCCTTCCTTCTGAAACCTCGCCCTTCTCCTGACCCCTGCTGTTGGACTCCTGCAGGTTAAAATGAACTTAAATTTTAAAAAATGTACGTTTCACTTTCAGCAGTTTGTACAACATCAAATATATTTATAATGAAATATGTAAATGTCATGGTAACGAGCTGCAGTGGGCAATACACACTATACACAATACACACACTATCTACACACAATACACACACTCAATACACACACTATCTACACACAATACACACACCATCTACATACAATACACACACTATCTACACACAATACACACCCTATCTACACACAATGCTCACACTATCTATACACAATACACACACTATCCACGCACAATACACACACAATTCACACACTCAATACACACACACACACACACACACACACACACACACACTCAATACACACTATCTACACACAATACACACACTATCTACACACAATACACACACTCAATACACACACTATCTACACACAATACACACACCATCTACATACAATATACACACTATCTACAGACAATACACACACTATCTACACACAATACACACCCTATCTACACACAATGCTCACACTATCTATACACAATACACACACTATCCACGCACAATACACACACAATTCACACACTCAATACACACAATACACACACACACACACACACACACACACACACACACACACACACACACACACACACACACACACACACACACACACACACACACACTCAATACACACTATCTACACACAATACACACACTCAATACACACACTATCTACACACAATACACACACTCAATACACACACTATCTACACACAATGCACACACTATCTACACTCAATACACACACTCAATACACACACTATATACACACAATATACACTCAATACACACACTAGCTACACACAATACACACACACACACACACACACAATATCTACACACAATACACACACTATCTACACCACACAATACACACACTACCTACACACACAATACACACACATCTACACACACAATACACACACTATCTACCCACACAATACACACACTATATACACACACAATACACAATCTACACACATAATACACACACTATGTACGCACCAACAGGTACCAGCTGGTCTCGGTTCTGATCATATTATTGACGTTCCGCAGAACGACTGTGGGGTGGGGGTGTGTGTGGGGGGTGGAGCTATTTAAGGAGACACACACACACAGCTGCTGCTGTCACTCAGCTGACTCTCCTTGTTATGATGGACACCTGAGGAGCTTCCAGAGACGGTTCTACTTCCTGTTTACTCCTCAGGTGTGATGGAGGCGGAGACAAAGAGGGTCCTCGTGGTCTAACATGGCGTCAGCGTGTTGTAGCAGTAGACGGGGCGGTCCCACTTGGACAGACAGGTGTGTGATGTCACAAGTCCAAACACCTTCTTAGAATAAATCTGTGGAACTGGAGCGACTGCTGCCATTTCAAAATAAGAGCTTTTTATAGGCCTATTTACACATTTCAAAATAAGAGCTTTCTATAAGCCTATTTATAAATTTCAAAATAAGAATATTATATAAAGATGATATATAAAATATATAAAAAGTTTTTTTTTTCAGAACATGATGCAGAGACGATGCTCAGAGTGAAATATGAGTTATTGATTGATTATTGATTGGAGTAGCTTCCTGTCTCAGAGTGGATGATGCTGACCCATCAGCCTCCATCACATCTGAAGGATTATTCAAAATAAAAGCGTTTAAATAAACTGTGAATCCAGTCAGAGAACATCAGCTGCTTTCGATTGATATCGGCACCTGGTAGAACATCACCTGACCTACCTGTCCTGGATCCACCCAACTCAGCCAAGGTCAAACGTCATCTTTTTTTTTTTTAAATACAGATGCAGATTAAATCTTGCAGAAACAGAAACATGATTCTTCATGCTTTTATTCTGAAATCAAATTTATCAGTCAGACACTTCATACAGGAAGTCATGAACTGTAAGAACTACACTCACACAAACAGTCACACACACACACACACAAAAAACAACTGTTGCGAGAGTAAAGACACCAAAGTCAGCCTTTCAAAATAAAACCTGATTTGTCCACAGAAATAACTCATCATCACAGGCAGCAGCTCTTCATCCTCCTCTTCATCAAAACTAGACAAACACACAACAGGACGCGCCGGGGTTTATGGGAAATGTGGTGTCATGATGTTTTAGACTGAAGTTTGTTTGTGTTCACAGTCTAGGGTGAATTAAAGCTTTTATTTTGAAGGCAGCTTTCTGTCACTCGTTATCAGTTAATAATTAAAAGTCAAATCTTTCTCTCGTGATTTTACTGTAAAAAATAGAAACACCTTCACACATCTGACGTCATGTGATAATGTAACGCTGCGGCGCTCAGCAGAGCTCCTCCCACTTCTGCTGAACGCTGTGTCTGAGCAGCACTTTATTCTGAAAGGCAGTCACTTCCTTTGACGCATGCCGACTGACAAAGACGTTTAAATGCTGGAAGACGAAGAGTTCAGTCGGCCAACGAAAGGCGTGGGCGGCATCCCGCGGCGGCGTGTGATTGGCCGAGCCGGTCACTGCTGGTGCAGCAGCTCGGCGCTAGACTGCAGGCCGACGAAGAGGCCGACGTGCAGCGGCTGGCTGAAGGCGGCGTGGACGCGATGCAGCAGCGTCATGGTGTCGTTGACGCTGTAGAAGGACAGGATGCCGGCGCGGTGGTTCAGGTACACGCCGACCCGCGGGGAGTGCGGCACCGTGAGTGGCGTGCTGATGCTGTTGTGGATGAACTCGTCGTTGAGGCAGTACAACGCCCACGACTTGTTGTTGTGTCCGAAGCCGCTCTTACTTCCTGTCCGGCTGATGTCTTTATACGCCACGGCGACGGACAGCGACTCGCTCCAGCGGACCTCCCAGTAGCTACGCCCCGTCAGCCCCTCGGCGCTCAGGACCTGCGGCCGGTCGGCGAAGCGGTCGGGGTGGTCCGGGTACGACTGGACCTTCTTGCCCCAGGACACCTTGCGGTTCCCCTCGGACAGCTGCAGCTTCCTGTTGACCGTGTTGGGGTCCAGCGTGATTGGTCGAGAATACTTCAGAAACTCCGCCCTGGTTTTGGGCTCGGCGGGTGTCAGCAGAACGTCCACTTCTGCCGCCGAGATGCGGTTCGTCTCCCGGCTCAGGACGTCCTGCAGCTTCCCTGCGAGGTCGGACACGGCGGCGGTCACCTCCTCGAAGTATCGTAGGGGCCGGACGTTGGCGGCGGGCGACTCGGAGGACTCGCAGAGGCGGGACACGGAAGGGTAGCAGAGCAGGAAGTGGGCGTGGTCCTCTGAGCAGGACAGCTGCTCCAGCTCGCCGTCCTTCCCACGCAGCTCGTCCACCTCCGTCTGCAGCCGCTGCAGCAGCTGTCGGGCGCGCCGCCCCTCCGTCTGCTGCTGCGTCCGGATGTGCTGCTGCACCTCGCCGCTCCGCGCCTCCAGGAGGCGCTGCAGCCGGGAGAGCGCCGCGCGGCTGTCGTTCACCGCCCGCTCGGCTGCCGTGTCGATGGCCTCCGCCTCCTGCTGCAGCAGCTTCACGTCCCGCTCGCGGTCCCGGATCCTCTGCTGGACCTTCTGCCGGCAGGACCACACGTTCTCCTGCAGGTTGGCCGACGCCTCCACCAGCTTGTGGTCGCGGAGGGGCGGGGCTTCGTAGTGCGGGAGGAGGTGGAGCCTGCAGTAGGACGCCAGGCACTGCAGGCACGACTTGGAGGCTTTGAGCTTCCTGCCGGTGCAGAGGTCACAGGTCACGTCTCCGGGGCCGGCGTAGGGAGGACGAGTGGAGGCCGGGAGTCCGGTTTTCTTCAACTCCTCCACCAGGTCGGCCAGGATGGCGTTCCTGACGAGGACGGGCCGCGGGACGAAC
The DNA here is from genome assembly GCF_029030835.1 of Brachyistius frenatus. Taxonomy (NCBI): domain Eukaryota; kingdom Metazoa; phylum Chordata; class Actinopteri; family Embiotocidae; genus Brachyistius; species Brachyistius frenatus. Next base: position 164,368 of record NW_027210835.1, on the reverse strand, counting down.
GTCTTCCTGCACTGAGGACAGACGCTCTTCTGCTCGTCTCCGTCCCATCGTTGCTGGACGCAGATCAGACAGAAGCTGTGGCCGCAGGGCAGCGTGGTCGGATCACCCAGCAGATCCTCACACAGCAGGCAGAAGAACTTCTGCTGCTCCGCCTGGACGGACCGCTTGGACATACTCAGGACACGGGACAACCTGGAGGATGAACTGGAGGACGACCCAGAGGACGACCTGGAGGACAAACTGGAGGACGACCAGGGGACAGTTTCCTGATGTGCGTTCGCTCCTGCAGAGAAAAATATAAGAAAGAAGCTGTGAGGAAGATGAAGATGAAGTTCAACTCATAATCCCACTGAAAGCAGCTGAATGATGAAGGATATGAATCAATCTGCGACTGTGTGAATGTAGATGAAGTTTAAAGACTTCTGACATCACCATGACGACCACAGCAAGATCGGACTGATCACAGGAGGATATTTCATTAAATGAACGTGTTATTAGATGTATTCTCATGAAATGTATGAACGTTTTAGGCTCATCATTTCAGCTGCAAATAATACATCAATATCAAATCCTAATTCAAAGCTGCAGGATGATGTGGTTCTATAAGATCTGTCAGGATGATGTGGTTCTATAAGATCTGTCAGGATGATGTGGTTCTATAAGATCTGTCAGGATGATGTGGTTCTATAAGATCTATCAGGATGATGTGGTTCTATAAGATCTGTCAGGATGATGTGGTTCTATAAGATCTATCAGGATGATGTGGTTCTATAAGATCTGTCAGGATGATGTGGTTCTATAAGATCTGTCAGGATGATGTGGCTCTATAAGATCTGTCAGGATGATGTGGTTCTATAAGATCTGTCAGGATGATGTGGTTCTATAAGATCTGTCAGGATGATGTGGTTCTATAAGATCTATCAGGATGATGTGGTTCTATAAGATCTGTCAGGATGATGTGGTTCTATAAGATCTGTCAGGATGATGTGGTTCTATAAGATCTGCTAGGATTATATGGTTCTATAAGATCTCTAAGATATGATGGAGCCTGGTCATGTAGAGCTTTGTAAGTCATCAAGAGAATTTTAAATTCTATTCTTGATTTCACAGAAAGCCAGTGAAGAGAAGCTAAAACTGGAGGAATATGATCTCTCTTGATAAATCCCGTCAGTACTCTTGCTGCAGCATTTTGGATCAGCTGCAGGTTTTTAATGAGTAATTTGGACATCCTAACAACAAGGAATTACAATAATCTAGTCTAGAAGTAACAAACGCAGGAATTAGTTTTTCTGCGTCATGCTGAGGAAGGATTTTCCTGATTTTATTCATATTATGTAGATGAAAGAAGGCAGTTCTGGAGATTTGCTTTATCTGGTGTCTAAAGGACAAATCCTCATCAAAGATGACTCCAAGGTTCCTCACAGTTTTGCTGGAGGCCAAGACAACGTCATCTAGAGTAACTAAGTGATTACAGAAAGAGTTTCTGAGGTGTTTAGAACCAAGTACAATAACTTCTGTTTTGTCTGAATTTAGAAGCAGGAAGTTTTTGGTCATCCAGGACTTTATGTCTTTTAGACAGGCTTCTAAAGGGCGGCACGGTGGTGCAGTGGTTAGCACCGTCACCTCACAGCAAAAAAGGTTCTGGGTTCGAATCCGGTCCTGGGCCTTTCTGTGCGGAGATTGCATGTTCTCCCTGTGCTTGCGTGGGTTCTCTCCGGGTTCTCCGGCTTCCTCCCATCATCCAAAAACATGCACCTCAGGTCAGGTTACCTGGCGCCGCGCTAGTGGCAGCCTGCTGCAGCATCTCCCCCCTGAGAGCCCCCCTGCTGTAGTAAAGAAATTTCCCCTCGGGGATTAATAAAGTGTATAAAATCCTAAAAAAAAATCCTAAAAATTCAAGTTTTACTAACTGATTAGTTTCATCTGGTTTTATAGAAAGATATAGCTGAGTGTCATCTGCATAACAATGGAAGTTGATGCAGTGCTTCCTGATGACATCTCCTAATGGAAGCATGTACAAAGTAAAAAGTATTGGGCCTAACACTGAGCCTTGTGGAACTCCATAACTAACTCTTGTTTGTCTGGAAGACTCATTGTTGACATGGACAAACTGGAATCTATCTGATAAGTAGGATTTGAACCAGTCTAATGCAGTTCCTTTAATCCTCGTAACGTCTTCTAATCTCTGTAATAAGATCGTATGATCAATCGTATCAAAAGCAGCACTGAGGTCCAGAAGAACAAGTACAGAGACGAGTCCATTATCTGAGGCTAATAAAAGGTCGTTAGTAACTTTCACCAGAGCTGTTTCTGTGCTATGATGATGATGATCATATGATTTTAGAAATAAACGTCAGGTTGTGAATTGGTCTGTAGTTTCCTAAAACAGCTGATCAAGAGTCGTCTTTTTAAATACAGGTTTAAATTTTACTGGTGAAGAAGTTGATGAAGTCATTACTGCTGAGAGCTGAAGGAATAGAGGACTCAACAGAACTGGGACTCTTTGTCAGCCTGCTACAGTGATGAAAAGAAACCTGGGGTTGTTCTTGTTGTCCTCTATTAATGATGAATAATATAAAGTTCTGGCCTTACGAAGAGCTTTCTTAGATAATATTAGACTATCCTTCCAGGCAGGTGAAATTCTTCTAAATTAGTGGAACTCCATTTCCTTTCCATCTTTCTAGTCGCTGCCTAGCAGAGCGTAGTTCTGAGTTGTACCACGGAGACAACTTCCTCTGGTTCATGACTCTCTTCTTCAGAGGGGTGACATCATCTAGAGTTGGAGCAGAGATACTGCAGTGTTTTCTACCAGATGATCCACTTGTGTGGGACTAAAGTCGACGGAGCTTCTTTAACACATCGAAGAGGAGAAACGTTGAATTGCTTCCTGAAACCTGGACACAAACATCTGCTGAGGTGATTTATTCCCACATGCTGTCCTCCATTACTGGAACTTGGGTTTTGAGGAAATACGATGAAATGTGTAGTTTCCGTGTGCCAGCAGCAGATGGAGGATGTGGTTACCACGGTGACAGGGTTTATTTACATGCTGAGAGCCAATAGAGTGTAATAATGAGCTGAAAGTAGAACTGAGGCTGTTGTCATCAACATGAATGTTAAAGTCTCCCACTATCATCACGTTACCTGAACTCAGCACCAAATCACATACAAGTCAGTTCAGGTAGAAACTGTGAATCAGGACCAGCTGGGCGACAAACAACAACTAATAGTAATAATAATAAACAATAAATAAACAACAGCTAATACTAATAAAATAAACAATAAATAATAATAAAACAATAAATAAACAACAAATAATAATAAAATAAACAACAAATAATAAAACAACACATAAACAACAACTAATATTAATAAAATAAACAACAAATAATAATAAAACAACAACTAATACTAGTAAAATAAACAATAAATAAATAACAAATACTAATAAAATAAACAACAAATAAAAAAATAAACAACAACCAATAACAATAAAATAAACAATAGATAAACAACAAATAATAATAAAACAATAATAAACAACTAATAATAAACCATGACTAAAAAAACTAATGATACTAATAAACAATAAATAAACAAATAATAATAAACAATAAATAAAGAACAACTAATACTAATAAACAATAAATGAAGAACAACTAATAAACAATAAATAAAGAACAACTAATAATAATAAACAATAAATAAACAACTAATACAATCGGTTCTGTGTTTTCGAGTTCGGTGAGAGACTCGGAGTCAGACTTTCAAATGAACGACGAAGTTCAGGTTCCTCCTCCTCCTCCTCCTCCTGTTGCTCCTCCTCCTGCTGCTCCTCCTGCTGCTGCTGCTCCTTATCCTCCTCCTCTGTTCAGACCCGGTTCTGTTTCAGACCCGGTTCAGAATCAGAACAAGTTTTACCCACAAAAAGTCCAATTATAGGCGTCACAGCAGTGCAGCGGTTAGCATGGTCGCCTCAGTGAAAAGGTTCCGGGTTCCAATCCCGGCCTTCCTGTGTGAGTCTGCATGTTCTCCGTGTGCCTGCGTGGGTTCTCTCGGTTCTCCGGCTTCCTCCCACTATCCAGAAACATGCTATCAGGTTCATTGGTGGTTCTACAAATGTCCCTGAGGTGTGAACGGTCTTTGTTTCCGTCTGTCTCTATGTGTCCCTGTGATGGACTGGTGACCTGTCCAGGTGAACCCCGCCTTCACCCAATGTGAGCTGGGATAGGCTCCGCCCCCCCGTGACCCTGTTCAGGATAAAGCGGGTGGAGATGATGGATGGAGTCTAATTATCAATGGGGACACCACCTTGTGTAGTGTAGTGTGTGTAGTAATGTGTGTGTGTGTGTGTGTGTGTGTGTGTGTGTGTGTGTGTGTGTGTGTGTGTGTGTGTGTGTGTGTGTGTATTAATGTGTGTGTGTATATGAATGTATGTGTGTATATTAATGTATATGTGTATTAATGTGTGTGTGTGTGTGTGTGTGTAGTAATGTGTGTGTGTGTGTGTGTATTAATGTGTGTGTGTATATGAATGTATGTGTATATTAATGTGTGTGTGTGTGTGTGTGTGTAGTAATGTGTGTGTGTGTGTGTGTGTGTGTATGTAGTAATGTGTGTGTGTGTGTGTGTGTGTGTGTGTATTAATGTATGTGTTTGTGTGTATTAATGTGTGTGGGGGGGTGTTAATGTGTGTATGTATGTGTGTGTTTGTGTGTATTAATGTGTGTGTATATTAATGTATGTGTGTATTAATGTGTGTGTGTGTGTGTGTGTATGTAGTAATGTGTGTGTGTGTGTGTGTGTGTGTGTGTGTGTGTGTGTGTGTGTGTGTGTGTGTGTGTGTGTGTATTAATGTGTGTGTGGGGGGGGTGTTAATGTGTGTATGTATGTGTCTGTGTGTGTGTATTAGTGTGTGTGTGTGTATATGAATGTATGTGTGTATTAATGTGTGTGTGTGTGTGTATATTAATGTATGTGTGTATTAATGTGTGTGTGTGTGTATATTAATGTGTGTGTGTGTGTGTGTGTGTGTGTGTGAGTGAGTGTATTAATGTGTGTGTGTGTGTGTGTGTATTAATGTGTGTGTGTGTAGTAATATGTGTGTGTGTGCAGTAATATGTGTGTGTGTAGTAATGTGTGTTTGTGTGTGTAGTAATATGTGTGTGTGTGTATTAATGTGTGTGTGTGTGTGTGTATATTAATGTATGTGTGTATTCATGTATGTGTGTGTGTGTGTGTGTGTATTAATGTGTGTGTGTGTGTATTAATGTGTGTGTGTGTGTGTGTGTATTAATGTGTGTGTGTGTATATGAATGTATGCGTGTATTAATGTGTGTGTGTGTATATTAATGTGTGTGTGTGTGTGTATTAATGTGTGTGTGTGTGTGTGTGTGTGTGTGTATTAATGTGTGTGTGTGTGTGTAGTAATATGTGTGTGTGTGTGTATTAAAGTGTGTGTGTGTGTGTATTAATGTATGTGTGTGTGTGTGTATTAATGTGTGTGTGTGTGTGTGTGTATTAATGTGTGTGTATTAATGTGTGTGTGTGTGTATTAATGTGTGTGTGTGTGTTTATTAATGTGTGTGTGTGTATTAATGTGTGTGTGTGTGTGTGTATTAATGTGTGTTTGTGTGTGTAGTAATATGTGTCTGTGTGTGTGTATTAAAGTGTGTGTGTGTGTGTGTATTAATGTATGTGTGTGTGTGTATTAATGTGTGTGTGTATTAATGTGTGTGTTTATTAATATGTGTGTGTGTGTGTGTGTGTATTAATGTGTGTGTGTGTGTGTGTGTATTAATAGGTGTGTGTGTATTAATGTGTGTGTGTGTGTGTGTGTGTATTAATATGTGTGTGTATTAATATGTGTATTAATGTGTGTGTGTGTGTGTGTATTAATGTGTGTGTGTGTTAATATGTGTGTGTGTATGTGTGTGTGTGTGTGTGTGTGTGTGTGTGTGTGTGTGTGTGTGTGTGTGTGTATTAATGTGTGTGTGTGTGTGTGTTAATGTGTGTGTGTGTGTGTGTTTTAATATGTGTGTGTGTGTGTGTGTGTTAATATGTGTGTGTGTGTGTGTGTGTGTGTGTGTGTGTGTGTGTGTGTGTGTGTGTGTGTGTGTGTGTGTGTGTGTGTGTGTGTGTGTGTGTGTGTGTGTGTGTGTGTGTGTGTGTGTTGAGCTTCATGTGCTCGCGGCGGCCTGCAGAAACAAAAAGGCGCCAAACGGAGTCGCAGCTCGACAGAAAACGCGTCGCAGTGCGCAGACTCGGTGGAACGAAGAGCACGCGCGTAGGACGAGAAGCCAGAAGAGCGGATCGATCAGAAACACGGAGATGTTAGTGAAGAACTCACCGTTAGAGACGAGCAGCGGCAGGAAGTACGGCAGCTCAAGAGGAACACGGGAGGAGACGTGCAGCCGCTAAATACTTCCCACCAGAAACAAGCGACAGGAACTCTTCAGGTCTCACACAGACTGAAAACACACACCGGTAAAGCACACCACTCACACTCTGTCTGATAATCAATAATCAAATCTATCGATCCTCACAGACACAGTTCAGTCTGATCAGCTTTTATCCTGAAAAACCATGTTTGGGAAGATGAAGCTGCAGTGAGCAGCAGGGGGCGACAAAGACCGAGAGATGGCGTCAGGAGTCCTCTTCATCAAACGGGGGAGGGGGGGGGGCGACCGAGGATGAAGATGAAGCTGAAAGCTGAAGATGAAGAGGCTGTATGAGTGATTTTTGTGATTTAAATCAGAGGAAGCAGCTGGTGACCTCCATCATCATCTGCTTTGATCTCAGAGACAGAGTGTGTGTGTGTGTGTGTGTGTGTGTGTGTGTGTGTGTGTGTGTGTGTGTGTGTGTGTGTGTGTGTGTGTGTGTGTGTGTGTGTGTGTGTGTGTGTGTGTGTGTGTGTGTGTGTGTGTGTGTGTGTGTGTGGGTTGGGGGGGATATTGAACCTGGAGGAGAACTTAACGGGCTTTTATTGTGAAACATCTGCAGGAAGGAGTAAAGACTACTGTCAACATCAGGTTTACAGTTATTATATAGAAAACCAACCAATGAGTCAATACAGGAAAGTAAACAACTGAGAATAGGAAAAAAGTTATTTTCAAATTTAATAGAATATCAAAACAGATTCAATTAAATTAAAAGATAATTGAATAAATAGATAAAATAAATAAAATAGAGTTAAAAAATAGATTATAAAGCAACATCAACCCAGAATTCACTGATGATCTACTGGCCAGAAGTATGTGGACACTTGTGGTTTTCTGAAGCTCCGCCTCCTTTCTGCTCGAGCTCCTCTCAGCTTTCATCTTTCGTCCTCCTAATGGCCTCTTGTTGTGTCTCAGTGCTTCAAGGCCACCTGCTCACCTCCTCTTCACCTTTTCATCTCCCCCCTTTCCCCCTCCCTTTCCTCCCCTCCCCCTCATCTACCAGGAGGGGGACCACACTCCTTAGAGAAAACAGTGAATTTAAGAGACAACGAGCTGCTGATGATTCCGGCGACTACTACGAGGTTCTCCGTGTTCTCCGAGGTTCTCCGTGTTCTCAGAGTTCTCCATGTTCTCCGAGGTTCTCTGTGTTCTCCATTTTGTCCGAGGTTCTCCGTGTTTTCCATGTTCTCCGAGGTTCTCTGTGTTCTCCGTGTTTCTCCGTGTTCTCTGTGTTCTCTGTGTTCTCCAAGGTTCTCCGTGTTCTCTGTTTTCTCTGAGGTTCTCCGTGTTGTCAGAGTTCTCCGAGGTTCTCCGTGTTCTCCGAGGTTCTCCGTGTTCTCCAAGGTTCTCCGTGTTTTCCATGTTCTCCGAGGTTCTCTGTGTTCTCCGTGTTTCTCTGTGTTCTCCATGTTCTCCGTGTTCTCCGAGGTGATCTTTTTCTGATACTTCACACTGATCACTTCCTGTTATCAGCAGGAAACGTCATCAATCAGCTGAGCGTGTTTTTGCAGCCGCAGTGCATGCTGGGAAGATCCCATAGAAAGTGATGCTTCAGCCGCTCTGTGTTTACAGACAACAGGACGAGGACATGTGAGCTCCAGGTGTGACTCCGCCTCTCAGGTTACCTAACTGAGTCGGTCCTGTTTGGATCAAACACTGCCTGTTGTCGGTTCCTCCGGCTCATTAACTCTGAGAACGTCATGAACGTCTGACCGAGGAACTGTCTTCTTTTGTGGTTCTAACCATCTGTTCCTCAGTACAGAACCTCCAATCTCAGAAGAACCCAACTTCCTGTGACTTCTTCTAACTTCCTGTGACTTCTTCTGACTTCCTCCGACTTCCTATAACTTCCTGTAACTTCTTCTGACTTCATTCAACTTCCTCTGACTTCCTGTAACTTCCTGTAACTTCTTCTGACTTCCTGTGACTTCCTCTGACTTCTCCTAACTTCCTCTGACTTCTTGACTTCCACTGACTTCCTGTGACTTCCTGTAACTTCTTCTGACTTCCTGTAACTTCCTCTGACTTCCTGTAACTTCTTCTGACTTCCTGTAACTTCTTGACTTCCTCTGACTTCCTGTAACTTCTTCTGACTTCATGTAACTTCCTCTGACTTCCTGTAACTTCTTGTAACTTCCTCTGACTTCCTGTAACTTCTTGTAACTTCCTCTGACTTCCTGTAACTTCTTCTGACTTCCTGTAACTTCTTGACTTCCTCTGACTTCCTGTAACTTCTTCTGACTTCCTGTAACTTCCTCTGACTTCCTGTAACTTCCTGTGACTTCCTCTGACTTCTCCTAACTTCCTCTGACTTCCTGTAACTTCCTCTGACTTCCTGTGACTTCCTCTGACTTCCTGTAACTTCTTCTGACTTCCTGTAACTTCTTCTGACTTCCTCTGACTTCTTCTAACTTCCAGTGACTTCCTCTGACTTCCTGTAACTTCTTGACTTCCACTGACTTCCTGTGACTTAATGTAACTTCTTCTGACTTCCTGTAACTTCCTCTGACTTCCTGTAACTTCTTCTGACTTCCTGTAACTTCTTGACTTCCTCTGACTTCCTGTAACTTCTTCTGACTTCCTGTAACTTCCTCTGACTTCCTGTAACTTCTTGACTTCCACTGACTTCCTGTAACTTCTTCTGACTTCCTGTAACTTCTTCTGACTTCCTGTAACTTCTTCTGACTTCCTGTAACTTCCTCTGACTTCCTGTAACTTCCTGTAACTTCTTGACTTCCACTGACTTCCTGTAACTTCTTCTGACTTCCTGTAACTTCTTCTGACTTCCTGTAACTTCCCCTGACTTCCTGTAACTTCTTGTGACTTCCACTGACTTCCTGTAACTTCTTCTGACTTCCTGTAACTTCTTGACTTCCACTGACTTCCTGTAACTTCTTGACTTCCACTGACTTCCTGTAACTTCTTCTG